>NC_072732.1:109418773-109718773 GCF_026930045.1 Uloborus diversus | reverse complement strand
ATTATGCTAGCAGTCAAGATAGATTTACAGAAATCATTTATTTCTGTTGTAAATTTACAATTCAGTTGATCGAGCATTGCCGCATTTGCGGAGGTAAAAATTGATATATCACTCACAACACGTGATTTATGTGCTCATATATGAGCAGCGGAAACTGGATTCGCTCACTCATGCAAAGAGCTGTTCAGATTTTTTTTCAGCTTTGAGCTCATATTTCGCTGTCCATCATTAAAGAATGCATTTTAATTTTTTCTTTTCGACATTGAACGAATAAATTCTGCTTTTACTATTCTTTATTCGTTTAACGTTGTTCATTGGTTTTGAAAAATGTTATTCAGTATCTTTTTAAATTTATTTGCAACTATACATTTAAACAAGAATTCAAAAACTTTGAAAGAAAGTTCCAAATTGTCTAACTTAAGAAACTACAAAAAAAAAAGAAAAAAATGTGTAATGCTATGTAGTAAAAGTCCAATTATCTAAGCTCTAGATATCAGAATCGCTGATTATCCGAATCACTGATTATCCGAATCAATTTCAGAAATTCGAAAAAAAAAGGCGTTATCGTTCTGCCATTCAAAAAGTAATGATTACCATTCACGTAGTCAGTGCTAGCTAGTGGGTACAAGTAATGGAGACTCTCCATCTCCTTCAATACCATGCCGAAATTGTGGAGGTCTCAATGATCCACTTGCTATGACTTGCAGTAGCATTCATACCCAAGCAACCAAATTTGTTAGCAGCGGGGGTCGTTGGGGTGCCGAGAACTTCTTCTCCAACTCAAGGTTTTATGTTACTGCCGATCAAGATTTTGTCTGGAAAATCAATTCGGTGGTGACGGTGACCCGATGTTGACTTAAAATTGAGTCATCGAAACAGTCTCAAGTGAAGAAATGCACAATATAATAATGAGATCATTTATATAATATTTCATTAGTTGCAAGTATATGCGCATAAAAGAAATACACACTTTGCACAAGGATTCAGAAAGTGTGCTAAGTAAAAAAATAAAGGCAAATTAAAATACATTCTTCTGAATGTTTTCAGGATGGGACGATATATTTCTTGAACCGAATAGGTAAGCTCAGAGAGAAACAAGAGCAGTTATGAGACGGAAATCTACGAGAAATGGAATTAAATCTTATATGAATAGTACTACTTACCTGTGAAATGCAACACATCTCTTATTCTGTTTCCTTGAAAGCTCAAGTTTGGTAGAAATGAATTGTAAATACAGAATTAGTTTTTTTAAATTAATTTTGCAACAAAAAGCAGATTTTGCTAATACATGATGAAATCCATATTACAGCTCTCATCTGTAAATACTCATAGATAGTTCAACTTATTCACACAAAATTTAGTTTACCTTGTTTAGATGAATCCTTTATTTTTGTCTTCTTAGAAGAAATTAGACAAATGAGTGCGTAAATAGTTGAAGCACGGATCAGAAAGAATATAAAATGTAGCAAATTATATAAAAGCAAAACTGTACGTTTAAATTGCATATAATTAATCAAAAATGAACTTCAATCGAGGTGCTGATAGCAAAAGTACCTGTTGATAAAATTTTATATATAGAAAGAGTTTGATAAGTCGTTATTGATATTGATTGCTTAACACTACTACAGACTGGTTCAATCAAAGTTTTTTAATTCTGAGGCCTCTGTAGGTGCTTTAATGTCAGTAGTTCAAAGTTTCTGCTTCATGCGTGATTCTTGGATAAACACAGTAGTATAAATTTTTTTTTTGTTAAACGAAGTGGTGTATTTCTTCTAAAAACCATTCTTTTTACTTCTTTTTACAAAAAAGGAAATATTGTATTCGCGAAAAAAATTTCACTCAATATTCGGCCTTAATTTCCATTTTGCTCACCCCCGAATTAATGTTGAGTTTTTTTTCAACCCGACCACACGCGGATAAGTGCCTAAGAATGTATAGGCACCCGAAATATCCATTTTGACATTCCCCGAGTTAATTATAACGACTTTTCTCGTGACGTCCGTATGAACGTATGTATGTATGTGCGTATGTGCGAATGTACGTATGTGCGGATGTGCGTATGTATGTCGCATAACTCAAGAACGGTATGTCCTAGAAAGTTGTAAATTGGTACGTAGATTCCTAGTGGGGTCTAGTTGTGCACCTCCTTTTTTGGTTGCATTCGGGTGTTTCTAAAGGGGTCTTTTGCCCCTTTTTTGGGTGGAAATCATTGTTAATTTCGATGTAAACTCAAGTGGTGTTATAATTTGGCGATACACTTGCAATATATCGCCAGCCTCTTGGTTGCCAAGTTTTGTCGCCAACTTGGCGACAATTTTAGCGATTTTTTTTCTTTTTTTAAAAAAATCTGTTTCAATTTGGCCACTGTTGGTGATATTTAGAGAGTAAACTATTGAATCATACGTCTGTATGTACGTATGTATGTATGTATGTATGTGTGCGCGTATGTGCGCATGTATGTCGCATAACTCAAGAACGGTAAGTCTTAGAAAGTTTAAATTTCGTACGTAGACTCCTAGCAGGGTCTAGTTGTGCACCTCCCTTTTTGGTTGTATTCGATTGTTCCAAAGGGGGTCTTTTCCTTTTTGCGGGGAAATCAATGTTAATTTCAATGCAAACTTAAGTAGTGTTATAATTTATGCAAACACTTGGCGATATATCGCCAGTCTTTTGGTCGCCAAGTTTTGTCGCCAACTTGGCGACAAATCTGGCGATTTTTTTTTTTAAAATTTGGTTTCTGTTTGGCTATTGTTGGTGATATTTAAAGAGCTTACTATTGAATCACGTTAAAATTGCCAATAACGGAGAAATAACTTTAAATTGGTGTAAAAGGAAGTCATGTGATGCACACATCAGCTCGTTTTCAATAAATAAGTGGACACACATAAGAGGTAAATGCGTGTGTTTATAAGCGTGCACGTGTTTAATTAATACGGACTTTCATAATACTTTTCAACAAAAAGCGGCAACTATTTTTTAACGAAAATACTCAGTAACTAATATTTCTGAAATCATAATTATTGCAAAAAATAAGTATCCCAGTTCATTTTTGTAATTTGCAGCGCAGTGAAGTAATTTACGTGATTATATAATTTAGTAATTATCGAATGGGCATGGATCGATGTTTAATCTTTAGCGCATTTTTTCTTCTGAAAATGAAATTGATTAGAGTTAATTATTGCCATAAAATAATTCTTTACCGTAAAGAAAATCTTCATATCAATTTTATTAAATGCCAATGAAGGAAAAGTAAATACTTCAAACAGTTTTCCTTAAATTTGCTCAATTAACGCGCATCCAATTACTTTTTTTGAACCTTTCATATTAAGAAGAATTTGTATCTTCTTTATGTTTAAAACCATTTCATCTTTAAATTTGCTTTTTTCTTTTTACCTTTTATCTGTTTTGATATAAATGTAGGCACAAAATAATTTCATCATTTACCGTTACGATTAATTTAATCTCCCTCTTTAATTTATAACTGTTGCTTATAATCTGATTTTATTTCCCTTCTTCCTTTCAAATTGTTGGATTTCTTTTTCTTCTTCACAATCTGGGGATTAAATGAGTAATTATATTATTTATTGTTTCTTTCTCTCTTGTTTTTCTTGAATTATCTTTCCATTCAAAGATACTAATTACAAGTTAATATTTTGATTACCTGTTAGTAATTCCTTTTTTACGAATTAGCTTTTTTTTTAAACTGTCTTATTCAAGACTAGAGCAACTTTTTTAAATGCATTCTGTAATAACCGTTGGTGAAATATCATACGACTATCAAGTCTCTTATTTTCGGTCTTTAATAATTCCAAAATGTTAACAAGATCCCGTTTCAACTACAGTGGAACCTGTGTATAACGAAATTGTCTATAACGATAACCTGTCTATAACAATATTTTTTTTGGACCCAGCAAAATGTCAGCATGAATAATCAAACTGTCTATAACGATAGCCTGTCTATTACGATATTTTTTTTAGGTCCCAACAGTATCGTTGTTCACAGGTTTTACTGTATGATGATATCAGGCATTAGTTTATATTTTAATGAGGATTATTTTTATGACAATGCGGAATACATTTGAACAAAATTGCGGTTAAAACAATTAAGCGCAAAAGTTTGAGGAATGGAATTGTTTCCTGCAGTCAGTTCACTGAAATTAATTAAATAAGTAAAAAAAAAATGCATGGAGCGAGAAACAATTTTCATTTTTCCAACGCTTAATTTTTTATTATTTTTTTTTAAAGTTCGATTTTGAAAATAAAACGGGATCTTTATGACATTACAAATGATGTACTTTGGCTCATCTGTCTACCGCGTTTCCTCGTTATGATAATCAAGAAACGAATGAAATATTGCGCTCTACACTTGCAATCAGACATATCGTTGCCAGTACACGTGAGTAAATATGCGAATTAAATATTGCGCTCTGTGTTAATGGCATCAGTGAATGGCCTTTCATCATTTGTGATGTCATGTGCAGAAGCGTTAGCAATGAAAGCGCACCGTTTAAAATAATTGTTAAAAAGTATTAAGCTTTGCCAAATTATTTAGAAAATGGATACATCCTATTTTTTTAAACATGCTCTTTCAGGAAAAAATACTTTTAAAATTTCGGAAACTACCCAATTAAAATGCAACAGATGCTATTTGCAAAACTTCAATAACGAAAGTTAAAAAATTGCTACCGACTGCTAAAACATTTTTCAACAAGAAGTTCATCGAGAAATAAATGAGCCTGCTTGTTGCGTATTTGTTTAAATAAACCCTCTCTCTCTTGTTCACTTTATTGCTCTTTCGGTTTAGGTTCCAACATTTTAAAGTACATTATTTTAACGGTCGCAATAGGAAAAGAAAAGAAATACACACTATGTAATCTTGAACGTAACATTTTGTATTCTACCTAACCTAGGCAACACCTTGGTAACATCGAGCTCCCCCCCCCCCAAAAAAAAACACTTAATTTGCTATCAAATGTTCCGAAACATTGTCAAAAATTGAAAAAAATGCTTTACTATTTAAGTAGTAAAACTTTATTCGTCATACAGTTAAAAGAAGTAGGCAGTTTCAAGCGCACTAAACTAAAGAAAAAGTCCTACATTTGCGAATGTTAAAAAAATAAATCTATTTTTTTCTAATAAGATTGGTGCATTTAGAAGTTTAAAATTGATTTTATAGAAAATTTAGAGAGTAATTTATTGATTATTGTCGACTACAGAGTTTCAATTTGCACTTACAGTATTTTAGAAGACTAAACTGGGTGTGTTGTTAAATGGCAACACATTGCATTTAAGGGTTAATAGAAAATCAATAGATAAATGCATTGCAAAATGATGAAAAATAGTCAGAAAAAATATCTTCGTCCACAATATTTTTGATGAGACAAGAAATGTCGTATTTCAGTGTAAAACATTGTTTTCCCCAGCAATGCTTCCAGTGAGATACCTTCCATTTTTTTGTAATCCATTCGTCCCAAGCGAATATGAGGAGATAAAGAATAGAAAATGCAGCTGCGAACAGCTGTTGTAGAGGTTTAGAAGATCCAAGGTAAGGAGAATTACACTCCAGATTTTAAAAATTAGTCTCAAGGATTTAAAATGGAAAGTAAGGAAAGAAAAGTTTCTAAAAATAGGAAATGAAAAACTACGGAAACAAAGAGAAAATCAGACAGTGATGTAAAAGTACGAAAAATAAAGTAAGAAAACGATAAAATAGCACGAAATTTTTAAACATTTCCTTTTAAGAAAACAACTTTAGTGTCAGTTGGCGAAATGCAATTGAGTCACACCATTGGTTGGTCATACGTTAATAAAACAATTTACAACATAAAGTTACTTTAAAGTCATGCATGAAAATGGAAAATTTTTGGCTAAGGCAAGAAGGGATTTATCTGCTTTTAATTTACTAATTTTTTTTACGTAATAACTGTTTAATAAATTGAATCCTAAATGATAATATTAGAATCGAAAGCAGATTTTGTAAAGAGCACTGGTATATTTTTGTGATATAAACTATAGGCACTTAGGGCAACGGCACCAGTAACATACATGCTTAAGACATCGTTCGCAGGTTAATTACTTTTCTGAGCCTTTTAATGCATTTAGACTTTTAAAACTACTTTTCTCTCATGCAACTACATCTCATCTAACATTTGACTTTTTCTGGATCCTTCGAATTAATTAATTCTATTTTTATTTGCTCATTTTCAAAAAAAAGATCCGACCCCAAGTGACAGACAACGACAATTCCGATCATACCCAGTAACAGATAGGACGAGGAATTGACGGAATACTTCCTTTCTCATCAAAATGTGCAAAAGTTCTTTATTTTTAGATCTAAAACCTTTTTAAATTTAAATGAAGATGAAACACCAGCAGATCTCGGGGGTCGCAAAAACATCAGTTTTACCCGCCTAAAATTCTTATTATTTTAATACAAACTTACGACTGTCTAGGTGAAATTTTTTTTAGAAATGGTCTCAGTTTAAGAAGTTTAAAAAACGATTTTTTAAGAGATTGTAGCAATTTCTTGATGTATGGTAGCTTTCACTTCTTGCATTGTTCTTGCGTCATGTTACAAGTCATTAGGTATCCCTAAAATACGGAAATCGCTAGAAGCAAACTGGAGGCGATCGAGATGACCACAGACCTCCTAAAGAGATCAAACACTCAGAAATATTTATCGTAAGTGATTCGTGATTTATCGGTGCTGATGTGTGTAAAGTGACATCATTATTTTGGAACTAAAAATCGAGACCAATTAGTTCTTTGAGTCTTGACTGCAGGAGGTTCTGTAGCATCTATGAGCAGCAGAAGGTAGTGTTGCGATTTTGTCCTCTTCTTCAAAAAACTTCTATAACTTCTATAAATCCTCCTATAGTTTCTAAATGAGCTACACTGTTAAAATTTCAGGAAACTTTCGGAGTAAATATTACTGCAAAATGGAGTGTTTACAGTACAAAAAAAAAAAAATAAAATAAATAAAAAAAATACAGTAAATTGTACCGGAAAAAACCGATTGCAGTGCCAATGGATACATTACGTGACAATGGATACACCAGTGTGAAAACAGATGACACCATATTTCCGTTTACTCAATGCGTCCCAACTGGTATGATGGTCAGCAAAGTCGCGTGTCACTACGAAGGTCCCAAGATCGAGCCTGCTGCTCGCATTTTGCCTTTTTTAACTCTCGTTATCGTCGTTTACTCTAAATTCTTACGGTAAATTAGGAATTTATGGTAAAAGATACTGGCAATATGGATGCCAGCAACTTTTTATCGTAGACTTTCAGGATTTTTTAGCAGTGTACAGTGCACCAGAAGATAAGGTAACACGTTGGCTGCAGAGAGGCTTTTCACGGACTTGTAATGATTGTTTTCCACCCAGTACTGGAAATATAGTTTTCTAACCAGTACAAATGAAAGGGTGCTGAGTTGCTTGAAAGTCATGTGGCAGCAAAGCTGGCCTGCAACGATGTGAAGTATATTCCATGACAGCAATAAAAATGGTAGACCACGCACTACGTAAGGCTACATCAATGACTTTTACGCTGCACCGTTTTACCGTCGGACAATTTCAAGTGGTAAATGTGGGAGTTATTTCTGCTACATCCTGTAGTTCCATGGCAAGATATATAAAATCTTTTTCATGAATATAAAAGAAGATGATATTTGTTTCTTTTTTTCAATTTTAGAATTTGTGTCAGAATCTCTTTTGTTCTTCGTATCCCCTGAAAGCGTACAACTAAAAATATTAATGGCATGTTAATAAGACTATGAAAAAAATAGCATAATTGCCTTTATTACTGCATTTTTTCTCCCAATATTTAAAACTAGTTTTAATTTTTCGCAAACATTAAGCATAAACATAAAATACTAAGTATTTTATTCACAGCACTTGTTCCACTTAAGTTATTATCGTGAAAACGAAAGTGCCTCAGAAAGAGTAATTATAAGGCAATTGCGCAGATAATTACTATGAACTTGATCCGTTAAAGGATAAAAGAAAACAATAACGGATTTACTTTTTGTAAGGCGTGGAAAGAATCAGTACAAGACCCAGAAATTCCCGCCCATGGAATCGATATTTCTAGGCAGTCTATTACGTCACTGTGACGTCATGAGTGACGTGTCTATACTTCTAAAAGTTCAAGCAAAGGTTGAAAGGCGGGAATCGGTTCCTAATGGAAGTTCTTATTGGAGTCTGGTGACGTAAATGCGTCCATTGAAAGTGAAATAGTACGTAAAATAAACTTCTCTCATTAATGCATAACAATAGCAGGTGTGCTTTAATTTACAGAAAAAAAACGCCAATGCATTCATTTGTGTATTTGTTATTAGTTTATTCTTCTTAATTTTTTTAAATTGCAATTATTTTTAAAATTTAAAAAGTAATCAGTTTCTTCCTGAAATTTCTTAACGAATTATCAAGAAAACGCACCTGTTCTCTGAATGTTTTGTCACTCAAAATATAAAACTCTTAAGTAAAATCTAATTCGAAGAGTTTTTCTTTTTGCGCATAAAATACGAAACCATGAAGTATTCTTAAGCTACTGAACGAATATTGAAGTGTTTAAAGCACTTTAAATAAAAGTTCAATGTTTTTTTCGTTTTTAAACTTCTTTTTCGTTCACTTTTTTCCCAAGTTAGTACGATTTTGTTTAATACTTTGAAAGAAAAAAAAAATGAACCGGTTAGTATATGTGAGCAATCCTAAGGGATGCTCATTAAATTAGATGTCAGAACTGGGGTACGCAGTACGCAAGTAATTTTATGTGTAGTCTGAAGATTTGAAAATTTGTATCGATTCAAAAAAAAGAAAGAAACTCATGCTCCTTATTAATTTTTTCATTATAATTTTCACCAAAAAAAAAAAAAAAAAATAATAATAATAAATAAATAAATAAATAACATGAAATACCATAGACAATAGGGTGGTTCAAAAAAAACTTTTTTTCAGCTAGAGCCCAGGACACCCCCTATTTTTTTGGACTTACTAATAATATTATGCTGTAAAAGTTTTAGCTTCTTACTCAAATTTTAAGACGGTGCTAATGACCCCTTAATTTAACATTAGCCGTATCATAGAAAATGCCACAAATTGAGAAACATTTAATTTTCTTAACTGTTTTTTTTTTTGTAAATAATTATTTTATTGCAATGTATATGCATATTACTAATGTATATTATAATATATAACATAGTTTTTTCAATTTAATGTATTTTTTAACCCCCTTACCCATACGTATGACGTTTGGGGGAGGGGGGCTGAGCACTCTCCTTGAGTTGAAATATGAAACTAAAATTCTTCTAGTATATTACTATCCACAAGTCTAAAAACATTGAGGGGTTTCCCGTTATCTAGGAGAAACTTTTTTTCACATGTATTTTTGAATCACCCTTATAGACAATCATATTTGTATTTAAAATTTTTTAATAAAATTCAGTGGAAGACATTGCATGTTTGCGAAGGCCGTCTTTAAGGTTAGAGGACGCTAAATTTGAACGATATTTGCTCTTCAAAAAATTCATTTTTGAAAATGGAGTTTAACAACATAGAGCCAAACATCCCACACAGGAAAATGGCTAAATGTTTGCACTTTGCATATTCGTCTGGGATATGTTTACAAGTTCTTCACCGGATACACACTTCCCTTCGCCGATTTTTTCTTGTATTCTACATCTTCGAAATTTCAAAATGAATAATTTTCTCTCTTGAATAAGTAAAACCAAACTCTTCAACTTTTATACATTAAGTAGTTTATTTGCATATCTATATAAATAAAAATAGCATTCTCCATTAACCCGCGAGCGAGAAAGCAGCATTCACACTTCTTTAAAATATTTTAATTCTTCGATCTGATTCTTAAAGCGCTGTCAGTACAATGAGTAAATAAATAGAAGTAAATAATAAAAAGTAAACTTAAAAAATGCAAAAAAGAAAAAAGCAAAACACCAAATATTGCAAACAATAGAAAAGTGAATAAATTATTTACTTGCAATGATTTTTTTTATAGATATCCAGCTTACGACTAAACAAAGATGCACTTTGTATCAGATACATAATAGATACACATCCTATTTCTTATACGCTCGGCATTGAGCGTATTTAAATATCTAAGATTGTCTTTCAGTAAAGGAAATTGATATTGTTTTCACCTTACAGGAGCACGCATTACACAAAATCGGGAGATGTCGGTTTGACCCGCTTGTATGGTCTTGTCCAACTTCCCCCTACCCATGGTCTTCAACAACAGTAAAATCCTTGGTTCACTTCTAAGAGTTGAGAAAATTATCAAAAAAAAAAAAAAAAATGTAAGTTTATTCTCAATTGTTAGTCCCCACGTTTGTATTCATTATATACAGACATAAATAAAGAAAGATGTTTAAAATGTATAAAACAGTGCGGTACAAAGTATTATAAGTACATCATGAAATATAACCTTAGCAGAGATGTTGGATAGTAGCGAAGAACTTTTGGGCAAGAAAAAGT
Organism: Uloborus diversus; assembly: GCF_026930045.1. NCBI lineage: Eukaryota > Metazoa > Arthropoda > Arachnida > Araneae > Uloboridae > Uloborus > Uloborus diversus. Next base: position 109,708,282 of record NC_072732.1, on the reverse strand, counting down.
TTTATAAGAGCTATTTGTTAAACTAACAACAATGAAAAGAAAATTGCATAAGAGGGTTGACTTTCGCCAAAACCCTGAGAATATTACCACATGCTTCGTCAAGCAGTTAAGAACTCGCAGGAAATGTTGAAGAAAAGTCTTTTTGGGAAAGGTAGGTACACATGTTATTTCAAAGGAGCAAGTTTATTGCTCTAACTTCCTTGGCATACTTTTGCTCTTTTAGCACACTTACATAGTTTTGTTGCGACTAATATTAATAAACTTGTGTTTTACGATGGTGTGTTTAACTTCATTTCTCATCCTCTCTCTCTGTCTCTCTCTTCACCTTCTCTGTCTCTTCTCCCTCTCTCTCTCTTCCCCCCTCTCTCTTCTCCCCCTCTCTTTCTGTGTGTGTGTGTAAGAAGCATCGGGGGAGGGGGTACTACCAATTTTAAGAGTTTCGAAGTATCCAATGATATTTTGTAGCTGTTTATTAGAGTTTTATATTCTTCGTCAAAACTTAAATTAACATACAAAATGGCCTGAATAAATCTGTTTCCTTAAATCGATCCCGATCAATAAAATAACTTAATGTTTTAGCCATTTTTTTGTTAATACTTAAAAATAATTTAAATAATTTTTGCTCATGTTCTACGTCAAAAGTTCCTTCCTATAAAGTTTGTTCAAAGCAAGTTCGACTTTCAGTTTGAGGTTTCTCTTTAGGTACATGTTAAGTTTTTTTTTTTTTTTTGAACTGTTCAAAATTGGTTGAAAAATGAATCCAACCAAAGAAAAAAAAAAACAAAAAAACAGAGATTGAGAAGTCTAGACAAGTTGATTCAAAAATAAATAAATAATTGAATAAAAATTAAATAAAATAAATAAATAGGATTTGTTTAAATTTTTCCTTCGAATTCCTGATGTCTCTATTTCCTTTAAGATCTTTGATGTGGGCATCCATTTTGGGATTGGTTGTTAACAATCCGTGACCCTTTGTTCCAACTTCTTAGTAGCTTTAATTTTAAATGAAGGTTTCAAAAAGCTGTTTATTTGCCGGTTAGTTCAATTTCATTAATGTCAATTTGATTTCAATTACGTCTTGTTTTGTGTCTTGAGCCTTGAAACTTGAAATATGATCCAAACTTTGTTTCTATATTATTTATCTCTACTATTAATATCTGTACGCGTATATCTGTATGTGTGTCTGCGTGTCTGTATTCCTATCTCCTTCATAAACTTATATTTATAATAAATAAATGAAAAAGAAAACTGAAAGACTAATCCCAACAAAACATAAATGTGAAAAAGAAGCCAAGTTCGGTCGAAATGAGGTTCGGGGTAGACGGTGTCACCGACAAAAATAGTTCAGATCTAAACGGTTACCAAGTTTCATAGCAGTTCCACATAGATGTTGGATTTTCCCATGTTCTTCAATTCATTTAGAAAACATTTTTTTACTTTCTTTGATATTGGATTTAAAACTTGGCAAGTTTGAAAAAAAAAAAAAAAAAAAAGCAATGACTAGAACTTGCGCAAGTTTAAAATCCAAGTTCTAGTCATCGCTATTTTTTTTTTCAAACTTGCCAAGTTTTAAATCCAATATCAAAGAAAGTAAAAAATTGTTTTCCAAATGAATTGAAGAACATGGGAAAATCCAACATCTATGTGAAACTGCTATGGAACTTGGTAACCGTTTAGAAATGAACTATTTTTGTCGGTGACACCGTCTACCCCGAACCTCATTTCGACCGAACTTGGCTTCTTTTTCACATTTATGTTTTGTTGGGGTATCATTACTTTTTGAAAAGCTAAATCAAAGGTTATGTTCTAGTTCAGACGATCATAAATGCAAAAGCGTATAGAACTATATGATTTCCTTTTTCCCCCTGTTTTTACGGTTCACTGGTTTGCGGTTTCTCTTTATTAGAAGTTTTGAAGATATTTCGATAGCTGGGGACTTGGCGCGATCGCCAATCTTTGGCAGTAATAGTCTGTTTTTCCCATTTATCAGCAAGGCCAAAGTACATTAGTTCTTGGTCTTTGACGTCCTCAAATTTATCGACAATTAAGAAAATTGCTGACTCATCTCAAAATCTGTCTGGAATTTATTGTTCAGGGGGATAATCATAACGTAGATCGTAAAATATGCAGAATTGGCGAAAATATTTCTCAATTGTTGAAGTTATTGCTGCCATTTTTGCTCCTCCTGTAAAGTTTTGCATTTAATTGAGATCTAAAGATTTTATAAATTTTAAAGATGGTTACTTTTGATTTTAAAGGCTTAGCTCTAAAATTTGTAATTTTAATTACTTGATGAATCATTTTTCATTTTAGCGGAATTTTAAGTATCGTTTAAAGCCCCATTTTGGTTAGAAATTTAATTGTTAATTTAAAACATCAACAACCTTGTTTTGGCAACGTTTGACGAGCCCTTTTGTTTTGATTTATTTGGCGAAATATTTTGTAATCGCTCATAAAAAATAGCGTAATTTTTTGCTATTTTAATGTAGTTTTTTTGACTTTTTAGATTTTTCCCTTTACATATGCATGAAAATCTATCTACATGCCAAATTTCAAGTATGTGAGACACTTGGAAGTTCGTAAACATTTTGATGAGTGAGTGAGTGAGTCAGTGTTAAAAATGACACTTTTCAGATCTTAATAATTCCATAACTATAAGAGGTACACTCATGAAATTTAGGATTATAGGTTTACTATGCAGCTTCATTAGACATACAAAATTTCAAGCACATAGATTTAATAGTTTTTGAGAAATAAGGGGGTCAAAAGTAGCTTGAAATGGTTCGTGTAAGATACACACTGGCAGATGTGTCGCCTGATTTCCGAACATGGCTGACACACTGCCGTGTGTCTAAATTCCTATACATGGCATTTAAAAAGATTGCAGAATAAATAAGAATATATCTGTCGAATTTCAATGAATAAGCATTTTAAGAATGCTTAATTAATTTTCTTCTGAAACTCTACGCTTAAATTTAGTGGAATAAAATACAACCATGCTGATGGAAAACATGAAAAATACAATAACGCACTACAATTCTTTTTAATTTAAGCAGTCTGCACTAGGAAATAATTTATAAAACTCGGATTCTTTCCAGTATTCCACCGGGAAGTAAAAATTAATTTATATTTTTGAAAAGATTTCAGGAAAACATTCTTTACTTTTCAACTCGGTTGGTTCTAAGCTTTATTCCACGAAGCGAAGATGAAGGAAACGGGAGATATATGTGCTGTGTGTGCGCGCCCTTCTTGTTGGTAGGAAGAACAAGGGGAACTTCCGTCTGCTTTTGTGTGGGGGAGAGTAACAAGGTCGTTTGAATGAAATTCCCTGATGCACGAGGGGAGGAATTTAATGAGGAATGGATTCGCATTGTTGCTGATGAGATGGAAAATCTGATCTTGAGATCTGAAGCACATGATGAACTTCATGGTTTCTCTTTGGAAATGCTTTGACATGAGTTAATCTCCAAGGAAACGTAATTCTGGCTGCAGGTCATGTTTTTAAGGTAGGCGAACACCCTAAATACAGTGAAATTCCGTTACAATGAATACCAGTACAACGAAATACATTTTCAGTCCCTATATAATTGCCATTATATTATTTGAATTCCATTACAACGAAATTCCCGTTACAACGAACAGAATTTGCGGTCCCTTGAAGTTCGTTGTAACGGGATTTCACTGTATTTGTTTTGTCAATGTTCACTGCAACTTTCTAAAATTTATCTCCAAGGAAACGTAGTTCTGGCAGCGGGTAGTGTTTTTAAGGTAGGTGAAAACCCTAAATATTTTTTTCTTCAATGTTAACTGCAACTTTCTAAAATTTTATCTCCAAGGAAACGTGATTCTGGCAGCGGGTAGTGTTTTTAAGGTAGGCGAACACCGTAAATATTTTTTGTTTCAATATTCAGTGGAACTTTCTAAAATTTTATACGATCATTAAGTATGACATAAATAACACATTTCGGATACTTATTTGTTGAGAAAAAATTTTTAATAGTTTTTTTTAATTAAAAAAGCCATATTTTTAGCAAAAACTGCCATTTTCATAAAACTTTCAGTGCGTTCACTTTTTCATAATTTTTAAAACTTTATATGTCAATCTCTTCGTTAGATACCAGACAGGGATATGACCCTCCAATCTGGAAATAATTAACTAAAAACAGGTTTTGTGGTTAAATGTTTGAAAAATTTCCCCGAAAACCATGCTTTTTGCCCCCTAAGTTTATTTGATTATTATTTCAAAACCACTTTTTGCATGTACATTAATTTTACGAAGCTTATATCACAGTAATATGTTCAATTACCATTTTTGCAAAGTTTCATTTCTTTAGAGTGTATATTTTTTTCGCTAGAGCTGTTGGCGTAAGTAAAAACTTTAAAATCGTAGTTTTGAGAAAATCAAGAAAGAATAAGTAAATTTCAGTTATAAGCATTGGATTTGAGTTAAGTAAATGTCTTCTAGTTTTCTCAATATTTCATCGATTTAAAAAAACAATTGTGGATTGAAAAAGAAAAACACTAGGGCCCTCTAAATTTCTCAAAATCGATTTTTTTTCGAAAATTAGGATTTTGCCTAAGAACCATTTGCAACGCAACGTAACTCATTGTAAAGCCAGAAAGATAAAGTACCGAAACAAAAACAGTTTTTAAGAAAGCTTTCGAACCTTTTGAAATAACCGAAAAAACATTTATTCAAAACAAAAATATAAAAAAATATCGAGGGAAAATACGAAAGACATTATATTGAGTTGGGGGAAGGGTAGGGTGTACCACTATAAGAAGTAATGAACGACGAGATTCATCAAAGTTGGAAAAAAAAAAAAACACAGGAAAGAAAATAATAATTAAAAAAAAAATACACATTTCAAGAAAATGATAAGCATCAGTTATCAAAGAAAATATGTCAAACTTTTGTCAAAATCCTAATATATACAATAGCGAATGATCGAGTAACGTTGACGTCATCAACAATGAAACTCGCACCACAGGATGATAATTTAATAATATTTTTCGCTAATATTTGACATGCAGGGAAATGCTTTATTTTGACAGGGCTGAACTGAATCCTGTAACTAAACTGTTTTACTGGTAAGATTGCCATTTTAGGAGAATGAAGAAACGTAAAAATGGTCAATAATTACCGCTATCTACTGGAGTTAAGGGTTAATCCACTGGAGTTAGGTTTAAAACTTCAGCTACCAAAATATCCTCAGACAGGCAATTGCTGCGTTCAAATGTAGAAGCAAATTTTCACCCGTCATGACTTGACGGGCAATTTTCTAGTCAATTAATAAAAATGAAGCTAGTTAAAAAAAATGAAAGCACAAGAAAAAAAAATATTTGAATTTTGGCATCTGGAGTTCAAATTATGTTTTTCGCAATTACGAGTGTGTGTGTGTTTGTGTCTGTGTGCAGGCATGAGTGTGTGGGTATGTGTGTGAGTAAGTGTGTGTGTATGCGTGTTTGTGTAGGATATGGACGCAACCTGGAGACGGTTTTTGCTAGAGGAGCAGCATCGTGAGGCCGGTCGACGGTGGTGCTGCAGAGGGAGGCGGGGGAAAAATAAAATCATAGGAATTCAAATCAGTCAAATGAAAACAATAAGCAATGTGATTGCTCAGTACTTAAAATGATAGAAAAGCAAACAGCAACAGCAAATGTGTGCCAGGCTTTTAAGAGAGAATAAAAGAAAGCCACGCTATTCACTGAAAAAGAAGGGATATCTTAGATTATGAAAATCCTTCCAGTAGTAAAAATTACAAAGAAGAAGAACATTTCTAGAAAACTTGACCCGAATTGAAATCAAAGGAGCGATTAGAATTCCAACAATGTTAAGTATTTTTTTTTATTATTATTTCACAGTTATTTTTATCCGTAACTCCTTTTCGCAGTTCTGGAGCTTGAATGTGAAATCTTGCGGTGATTTAAGAAATTAGACGTAGAAGTTAAACATTTCAATTAAGTGCGGACAAGAGAGATATCTCATTGATTAGTGTCGATCTTATTTATACCTCTTTCAGCAACCATTAGCCGGAGACTGCAACGCCTCCCATTGTTTATTCGAACTGTGATTCGCTTCTGAAGTCAAATTTTAAAATCGCATTTAGTTTGACTCACAAACGAAACACTAACGATAAAGTTTATGAATACCAAAGCAGCTCAGGAATGTTTAGGATCTCTAAGAGAAGGGAGCGTTAAGTTTATAATTAGATGAAGATACAACTTGCAATTGACGTAGTTTAAGAACTTTAGCAGCTTAATAACTAACGGGAAAAAAGGAAAAACTAGCAAACTCTTTGTGAAGAACGTTCTGTCGAAAATAATAGTTCGATTTAGATAAAGAATTACTAGGGATTTTTTAAAGAAAATTTACTATGAGAGGAGTCAGCAAAGTAGGTAAATAACCTCTACCAACATAAAAGCTCTGGAATTTTTAAGTTCAATTTTGATAAGTTAAGGTGAAGAAAAAAACACTCACAACATAATAAGCATACCATATCACACTCCAGTGTCCCCAATACCCGTAACTATTTGTCGTTTAACCTGTTGTACGGGGCTTTGAAGACAGTTATAATTTTTGATCTAGACCAGAAGCTGAACAATATCTGGTCCAGCACCCCCAGAGGAACAGATTCACTATGAGGACTTTGTGATCGCGACATATTTAACATGCCCCAGTTATCGTAACAAACACGGAGGATCTACGACCGGCTGTAACTGAACCCAGGATCCCTTAGTTACGAATCCGACGCCTTACTGACCATGCCACCAATGCCTCGGCATAATAACCAACAGCGTTGAAAGCAGAACAGTTTTGTTTTGGGATAGGAGTTTGTGTGCTAGGGGGTTTATAGGTGGAGTTATGGAGAGGTAAAACATCTGCAGAAAGTTAAGCAAAGCAATAATTTTTGAAATCTATCCAAATCAATAAGAGGAACCAAAACATCGTGAAAAGAAAACAATTGTGTTGTTTCTACATTTAAAAAAAAATATGGCATAAATAAGGATAAAAATACTATAGCGCAAGAATAGTAATGAATTTCATGTTTGCTTTAGGAAAGCCTTCTTCAAAATTCTCATTTTGATTGCTATTAATACTTTTTAATGGCAACTTTTTTTTTTTTTTGAACAATGCGTAAATATTCAGCGAATCAATGGAGTAAAGCGCCAAAATCAGACATTAAAAAAACTCAGTAAAAAATAACTGTTGGGAAAATAAAAGTTTTTTTCGGGCTCCATGTTTTTTTTTTCTTTTTTTGCTTATTCTTTCAATTTCAGAGACTAAAAGTAGTACTTTACCTGAAGGAAACAACCCCATTATGCTGTTCTAGCTCAGAAGAAAACTGAATATACATACTGTTGAACTTATTATCCGTAAAACACGATTGATCCATAACCTGTTCATTAAAATAAAACTCACCAACGAGACGAATATGAAATTCCATTATTGAAAATAATTTCCTCCCGAAATAAAGTTCCCACATATCACAAAAAATGAAATAAAGACGATTATTATATCCGTATGACGGATAGTTAGTACAGAATAACTTATCTGTTTGTACCACCAATAGCTCCCCGCCTCGTTCTCATAGAAATTTATTACTTTGTTCTTTCCTGGAGATAAGTTCCGACTGCAAATTTATGATTCCTTTCTTTCAATCTATCAAGCTCCCCTGCTCTAGCATAGTATTTCACAAAGTAAAAGTTTTATTCGTTTTAAATCAATATTAGCGACTAAGTCATTTCTTTAAAGAAACACAGCTTGCATGTTGATTTAAAGCTGAATTTTATTTCCAAAAAAATAAATAAATAAAAGTCTTTAATAGCTTACGGAAAAGTTTTTAAAATTGCGAAGAATTATTTGTCTTGAAGGAGAATTTCACGGAGCAGTTGTTTTCCTCTGAAGATTTGAATTGAATTTAAACGACTTAAAGTATCAAATAAAAAAAAGCGAAAATGAATTTAAAAAAAATAAATTTTCAGTTGAGTTTGCCCTCTTAATAAATATTAAAACAAGCTAAACTTATTCTCGTCGTCATAATAATCTGAAAAATCTTTGCAACGTCAACCTCGGTCAAGTGAACTAAATAAGCAGTTCGTGATTGCTCAAAAAATAACATTAAGAGAGAAGTATTTGTTCTAAGCAGTGTAATGCAACTTCTTAGTTCTAATTGGATTAAGTAGTTTTTTTTTTAAATGCTTTTTTTTTGTCATTAAAGGCGATTTTAGATTTGTTTAACAATATTTTAAATATATATTTCTTCAAAGTTGTTACGAATATATCATTAATCACTAACTGAAATTTTCATAACAAAGAAGCTATGAAATTTTACAACATAAAACATATGTAAGGATTTGAATCCTTATATATATAATAGCGAATTCACTGATCGAGTGACGCTCCTGACGTCACCAACAATGAAACTCACGCAACAGCAAAATAATTTCATAATATTTTTGGTAATGTTTGACATGCAGGAAAATGCTTTATTTTGTCAAGGCTGAACTGGATCCGATAACTTAACTGTTTTAATGGAAAGTGTCATTTTAGGAGAATAAAGAAGGGAAAAAGTAGTCAACAATTAACACTATCTACTGGAGTTTAGGTTGAAATTTCAATTATAAAAATATCATCAAACAGGAAATGGCTTCGTTCAAAGTAAAAGCAATTTTCACCCGTCATACCTTGACGAACGATTTTCTATTTATATAATGAAAATAAAAACAACTATCTTAAGTATTTATATATAAACATTATTAATGTATTGATTCAGCTTTATCCTTTAAAAGACAACTACAAATAAGAAGCATAAATGAACTGATGAATGAAATAAATCAATTGTAAAATGTAAAACTAATTATTCCTACAACATTTATTGCGTTAAAGGTATGTTTTTCTGAAAAGTAGTAAATTACTAATGCTGGATTATTTCTCTTGCAATCCAAGACGAAGCAAATGTTTATTTTAATTTTGAAAAGATCATCTTACAGAATTCTCTACAGTCCATCTCCGTTTGTTCTAAGCTTTTGTATGTGAGAAGAAATGAAAGAAGCGATGCATATGCTTCATGCCTTCATTTTGATAAGACGTCAAAGAACCTTTGTTCTACTTACTTTGATTCGTGAAAAGAGTATCAATACAGGAAACCTAATCTTATTTCACTCAGTTCAATTCACTGTAGTCCGTGTGAATCGTTGCCATGTTCACTTGGTAACAAAATAATTAAATAAAATTATAAAATAAAAATAATTAAATAAATATAATTAAAAAGTATGTAAATCAAATTAGAATAAATGAATAAATTAATTAAAACAAATAAATAAATATATTAAAAAAAATATCCAGCTCACAACGTCTAGCACACAGCGTCTGGCATTTCTTTGAATTTCGACATCTTGAATTCAATTTAATGCCTAGGGCTGGATGCTAAATATGTGCTGGATGCTGGATGTTGCGTACTAGATGCTATAGGTTATGGATGTTGTGTGTTGGATTTTGGATGTTGTATGTTGGATTCTTGATGTTGTGTGTTGGATTCTGGATGTTGTGTGTTGGATTCTGGATGTTGTGTGTTGGATTCTGGATGTTGTGTGTTGGATTCTGGATGTTTTCTGCCGGATGTTGATTTTGTTCGAAGAGGAGTGCGTAAAGTCAAAAGGGTCGGGTATAAATAAAGTCGATTCTGCGGGAGGGCATGGATGAATACCACAGGAGTCCACCCAGGAGGTGCACCAGCCCATGGAGATTGGTGGACCTCAAAAAGGATAAGACGCCATTGAACGTTTAAGTAAAAACAATAAACAATCGCATGTCTTCCCAATCTTCGCCTTCAATTTGCGAATTGAACAGCACCACGTCTGTGAACTCTTGCTAGTGAACTAAATTTACTTTAGCTACCAGTCTGTTGGCATTCGCAGCTTCAACGTGATGACATCCCTCCAGCTCAGTTGCTGACTATTCCAGACAGATGAGTCCATATGAAGGACGAAGTTGCAGTTTCTGGATGTGATAACTGGACTGTCGGTATATTACATGGAATAGACAATTGTGATTGCTTAAACAAAATTTAAAAAAATCCGTTTTCCCGAAGAGTGAAGTAAATAGGAATGTGGTGTACCTGTTGAATGACTAGTCATAGATTTATTAAAGGTTAGTGCAAAAGTTAAATAAAGTTCTCTCTCTCTCTCTCTCACAGGGCATACAAACTGATCTATTTCGTTTTATTAATGTACAATTGTTCCAAAAATATTTTAATTGATTCCAAAAATATAGCATGTGATTTTCAGCAAAACTAATAAACCAAAAAGAATTTTTACTTTTGAAAGATAACTGTAATGTTTTTCATTTTTTATAAATAAATTCCAGTTTTTCTACACATGTTTGTTATGAAGAGTAAGTAGTACGTGAGTTAAGTTTTATTTCACTGATGTACAAATCATCTGATTTTAGGTGATTAAACACTAGTGAGTCTAAGAATGCTTAAATTGATTCCAAGAAAACTATTCCAGTCCTTTTCAACGAAATAAGTGCAAAAAGAAAAGGCAAAACTTTTTTATCTAGTGAGTATTTTTTTGCATTTCAATGAGTTCCATTTATTTAAATACAATTCCAATCACTCAAAATTACACGGGAATGAGTTCCAATAATAGTGGTATAGTTCAAAATTTTACAACTTGTATTAATCATGGACTTCGATTTCTCTTTAGTTCCTTGATTAATTGTGCCAATCGCTCAAAAAATACTAAAATATATTAACGACTAGGCGCTTACAAAAATCGTCCACTAACCTGAACTGCTGTTCAGACGGGAATTAGAATAGTGTAAGCCAATTTTAATGTCGCTGTATAAATCAGCAGTCAGAATTTTCAGTTTTCTTTTAACTTATAACAGTCTTTGCATGTGTTTGACTTTCATGCAGTAAACTCATCGTAAATGTAGAATGAGAGTGGAGAAAGACATTTAAAGTTACTGAAAAAAAGATATCAACAACTTTTGATTAAAAACATGTGAGTCGTAAAGTCATTCAATAGAAGTATAACTTTTATCTTATCTTTTTAATTCCTTTTACAAAAAAAGAAGTATTGTATTCGCGGAAAAAAATTCACTCAAAAATCGGCCTTAATTTCCATTTTGCTCTCCCTCGAATGAATGTTGAGTTCTTTTTTCGACCCGAACACACGTGGGTATATGCCTAGGAACGTACAGGCACCCGAAATATCCATTTTGACCATCCCCGAGTAAATTACAACGAGTTTTCTCGTGACGTCTGCATGTACGTATGTACGTGCGTATGTGTGTATGTACGTACGTCTCGCATAACTCAAAACTGGTATGTCCTAGAAAGTTGAAATTTGGTACGTAGACTCCTAGTAAGGTCTAGTTGTGCACCTTCCCTTTTGGTTGCATTCGGATGCTCCTAAGGGGGTCTTTTACACCTTTTTTGGGGGAAATCATTGTTAATTTCAATGCTAACTCAAGTGGTGTTATAATTTGTCAAACATTTTTGACAACTTTTGTCGCCTACTTGGCGAAAAATTTGGCGATTTTTTTTTTTTCAAATCTGGTTTTAATTTGACCAATGTTGGTGATATTTAAAGAGTTAACCACTGAATCACATTGAAATTGACAATAATGAGGAAATAAATCTGTGTAAAACGTTTTTTTGCTTCCGTTCGCAAGAAACTAGGGATGAAAATACTTAGTGTTTCCTTATTTACTCCAAAGCGCTATTATCATTAAATTGGCGTTAAAGGAAGTCATTTGATGCATACATCAGCTAATATTTTTTTAACATTCTGAACGGTCACTTCACTCGCAAGTTTTCTCTCACGGCACACTCTTCTTCTTTCAGCGACTGACTTAAGCATATTCACGACAAAATTGTATATTTTAATGAAGAAAAAAGATTATAACCAATTCGCAACTCCAGAGATTGAATACGCTACCTTGGGGTGATTAACAATACTAAAGAAAAAGGTAAAACATCCCATTCCACGTGTTTTTTCGGGGCTAAATTACAGGCTTCAGACAGTTTGTGGTATAATGTAATTTCAGAAGAATAAAAAAGAAAGCTTCCCACAAAGACGATGAAAAATTACTGTCATCCACTAAGCGTCAAAGCAAGTTATTAGTTACGGCATTTGTTTGTTTTACCTTTTTCATCCGCCATTAAATAGTAGCTGCAGCGCCCCCTGTAGTTTATTGGAGTTGCGAATTAGGAAACTAGACAGTACAAAAAAGCGGTTTTTTAATTGTTGTCAATAAAAATGAAAAATAATAGTAATTATAAAGTTTTTGATGATAAAATTTATCAAACCAACTTCAAGGATGAACTTAGGCAGAGTGGATTACAATTTTTAACTAATGGTTTGACTTGAATCAAAGAAACCTGCATTCTTTGAAAAGTTTAAATCTACAAATATATGCCTACTTAAGTTCAGCCTTGAAATTACTTTTTTGAGTCAAGGCTTCACTTGACACGCGTCTTATCAAGATGCGCATCGAGTGAAGCCTTGGTTGAGTTTACTAACAACAATAACTTTATAATTACTATTTTTTTTTCATTCTTTTTGGCAGCAACTAAAAAGCGGATAGAATTTTAACTTTACAATTACTATTATTTTTCATTGATTTTGGCAACAGTTAAAAAACAACAGCGTCACTTCCGTCACACAACAGAATTTCAAAGTTCTCGCATAAAAAAAGTTTCGCTCCAAAAAAAGTTCTTATCTTTAAATACAAATCTCGCCCTTGAAGTTAAAATTCACTCTTGATTTTTTTGCAGATGATTTTACAAAACTTCATTTACTCGAAACTATTTTAGAATGACTTCCACCATTCTCACTATAATCACAACCTATTAAAAAAAAGTTTTAAAATGAGGATTTCTCATGCATTCAGAATTTCTTTATCAGCATCATTTTACATTGCACAAGATTTAGCTGTTTATTACTACGTGTTGCTCTGTGTGTTTTTTCCCCATTGCATAGCAACACCATGAAATATATAACACAAGTTAACGCAAGAATATAGAATTTCGATAGCGCCAGAATGAGACTTGCCGACGAGGCAAATAATTTTCAGATAGTGCATTTACTGGGGCAGAAAATGAGTTCGTTTAACTGCTATTATGAACGCGAATGCAATAGTTTTGTCCAACTTTTGGCTCCCCAGCCGAGTAATGGTTCGTCCTTTTGCCCCGTGACGCTCATTATTTTTAGATTGCGTGTTTATTGAAGGAAATTCGTGAACGCTACCCCCGAAAATATATAACACCTTAGAAAAATTACGATGTTTACTACCTTGCTACATATTGCTGAATTTGTGTCTCTTTGAACATGATTTCTCTCTAAAAAAGGCTGTTGTAGGTTTTATCTCGTATTCCTATTGTGTTATTTATTATTTATCGTCTGAATTACTTTAATATCAAAGAGTATAATAATTATCAGAGCTGATAATAATTATCTGATAATAATTATCAGATAATTAATCAGAGCTGGGCATTTAATTACTACTACTTTTACTTTGTTGTTGTTACTACTTCATACTCTTTCGATGACGCATGGATACGGGAATTGCTCTGTATATAGGTAACTTTTATGTTTTTGTTGTGTTTTAAGAACTTATGCGTTTTTAAGAACTGTTATATTATTATCTTAAACCTTAAAAAGCCAAAAATAAATAAATAAATACTTTAAGAATAGTTTGTTAATTATAATAAAATGTTGTTAGATTCTCTGATGGGCTTGCATCTGCATCCTTTGGCGAAAATAATTCATTAATTAAGAATTTAAGATCATTCAGAGTTGAAGAAAATGCCCTAATTTCATTAGCAATAAAAAGTAAAACTTGTAAATTATACTCTTTTTTTCCTACGCGGACTTTTTTTTTGGATGAAAGCAACTCTTCCTATATTACATGTTCACTGAGGCTAAACATTATCGCAGTAGGTTTTTCTGGAGATTACAATTTTTACACATGCTTTGAAAAATGAGCTTTTGCTTCATCCCAGTAGTGGAAGAAAAGTCACGTAATGTGTTGGGAAATTCATCATCAGGTGCAACTCATGTATCAAAAATTTCTACGTATAAACATTAAAACTTGATCGTGTTTTACTTTAACAAACTTCTAAATATAATGCTTCAATGTTTTTCATAGTAATAGTATTTTTATTGAGAGTATTTTCATTAATATCAATATTTGTACTTGATTTTATTTTGGACTTTCTCCAAATTAAATTTGTTATGCTTGAAAAGCTTTCAAAAATATTTCAAAAGTTTAGGAAGTCTTATTCCGAGAGTGATGCAACGAATTTTGACCTTTCATATTGCTTAAAATTTAATTTTAGTGAAAGCACTAGTCTCGAATCTACCAGAGCTGAAAGTTTTACATTCTTAAAAAGCCATTTTATACGGACTGTACTTCCCTTGAAAAAATGAAGCATGCATAGCATTGTGGGACGTAAAGGAACGAAAGTAAAGAAAAGCTGTAGACAATCGAATACCAGAAATCAGTGTTGGTTCCTATGTGTGGAACAGGTATGCCCTTAGAGGAGATTTTTGAAGCTTCTATGGTTGATTAAAAAATTAAAAATGTATTTACTGAATACTTGTCTTAATAAATAAATCCTAGTAGAGAATGTACATTTTTTTTTTGGAAAATTAAAACTTTTGACTTTATTTTTTTTTAAATATCTGTATACAGTATAACCTCGTCTCAACGATTGTCAAGGGACTGGAAAAAATTATCATTAAATCAAAGATATCGTTCAATCGATGAGCATAGACGCTTAATGCAGTCAAATCCGTACCAGTGAAATATATCACTAAATTGAGGAAATCGTTAAATCGGATATCGTTAAATCAAAGTTATACTGTATATAATTTTTTTTAAATTCAATTCTTACTTAGGTCAAGTTTGCCCGTGTGTGGAACCCATATTTATATTGCTTTAAAAATGAGAGATTCATTTTAATAAAAAAAATTTTCAACAATGACCGTGAAAGAACAATGACAATGACAATAAATTTCCAATTGAAAGCTCATGGTTTAAAAGGTGCTACTATTTAATTCGTTCGTTTGTTTACTTTTTATGTATTTACTTCATAAAATGAGAGTTTTAGAAATCATTTCGTTTTTACCGTGCCTCCCCAGTTTGGGCGACACGAAAATCCCCGCCATCCCCTGTTTTTCAGCTCAGTCACACCTTTTGATATATGAAAGGGGGAGGAAATTTGAAATGTTGGCGAAACTGGGGATATAACCGTTTTTAGCAATCAGCTTTAAGTGTTAAAAATGCACGCTTGACATGAATTTTAGTCTTAACTAATTAAGAAGATATTGATTAGATGAAAAATAGTTGGTATTTGTATACAGAAAAGTAAGCTCGTCAAGATTTGGGTGGAACTTCTTGTTCATTTTTAATATTTCGGCACTGATTAACCTTTTTTCAAACATTTCATTAACTACAGTATAAAGGAAGGTTTCCGTCAATGAACCACATAACAGTTTTCGATTTTTTTAGAAAGGAAATCCAACTCAAATTTCACATTAATTATAGGAATGATTTCTCTCTATTCATAATAATATTCATGTTCATGATAAATGTACACAATAAAGAATGAAAATTAAAAATAAATACTTTAGCATGTGGTCCATTCATGGCAGCCGGTTGCTATGGATTGAACATCGAGTTTCCATCGATGGACCATATTCTCAAGTTAAAAAATTAATGCGTAACTTACAAATATTTATAACAGTTGATCAATAGACACTACAAATAACAAAAAGGTATAGAAAAATAGATTTATTTTCTAAAATGTTTTATTTTTGGATAAGAGGAACATGAAAAAAAAAAAGTACTCACACAACTCACAGCTGTTGTCATCACACCTCGTTCACCACTTGATATTCTCCCCATCTGTGCAACACTGTTATTAGCTAACATCTTTTCAACCTCTTTTGAACAGTTGAGAATTTTGTTGAATCGATTTTGAAAAATTTCGTTCGAAGCAAGATTGTACTTGCTTTCTAAAATGTCAGAGAACTTACTGACCATTTTATTACTGAAACAAGAAGCTTAAGTCTCAAACTACCAGAGAATATCGTACTAACAAACTTATTAAATCTGTGGGACATGTTATTTTTCTCAGCCTCTTGAAAGGCCAATTCCCCCAATGTTTTGGAAGTAATCCAAAAATGTCTTCTCTAGTTTCAAAATATGATTCACTAATCATATTCCTATTTTGAAGGGCTTATCTCCTAAATTTCTAATAAGTGACTAAGGCAACAACAAACCGGTTTTTATCTTCTATGTGACTGTTTAAAGTTGCATTTCGAACTCTATATTGTCGGCAGACTTCGTTAAGGTCCTAGGGCCATACCATTTCTGTAAGCTACTCTAGTACGTTACATGCTCTCACTTGTATACTGACCATATAAAACTATTTTTTGCATTTTTTTGGAACAACAAAAGTATTTGAAACTAAATTATTGTGTTTTAAATTTTTAATTAATTTTATAAAAAAATTGACTTGAAATTATAATAAAGCATGAGAGTTTTTATGAATTATTGAGATTATTTTTTTCAGTGTCATATTTATTTTAAAACAATTGAGCAATTTTCAAAGATAATTGAGCTGAAGTTACAACAATATTTGAGATTTTCCATGAATGGACCACTTTGTCAGGTGGTCCATTTGTGAAAACACCTAGCGGTCCAATGATAGCAACTGCTTCATTTTGAATATTCTTATAGGTGTGACTACTGTGACGAATCAGGAGGAAACATGAAGTATGGGGAATTGTACTTGAAAAGACACTCTTTTAAGACAATGTTCACGTTTAATTGATCAGTGATATTCAAAGCATGTTATAACTAAATGAAAATCTCAATAATTTGCAAGATAATGGTACAAAATTTTTCTGACCGAGAAACAACATGATGAAATAATTTTAGCTATTTGACAATTCTGAAGTAGACTGCTTTCAGACAAAGGAAGGTACTAAAACTGATTACGCGTCTGCACAAACTATGGTATGGGAAATATCTTCGCGGTCTAGTCATGGAACCGGTTCATTGACGGTAACCTTCCCCTAATTTGGAAAAAAAAAAATGTATAATTTCTTTTAAAGTAAGTTATATGTACCTTCACTTTAGAAATTCATGACACATTTGTAGTGCAGAAGTATTTATTCTAAATACTGTTTGAGGTAAAAATCTCGTTAAGTGGAAGAAATGAGACAGTTCAAGAGAGCAGTTAAGTCAACATCCCCGTTAAAAGCAACCCAGCCACTTACGAGGATCGAACAAGCAATTTGGAAGAAGGGAATCAAATTGTTGCAGCTGTCAGGTTCTGAATGATCGAGGTTGGTGATATGTCTACGATATCAAGCAAAGGGCTCAAGATGAATATAATGCTTAATCCCTACAGAATGCGAGAGGCCATACATTTCAAAATACTAACATCTTCTTTTCATTACTTTTCCCCGCAAATTAAATAGAAGAGAGTAGGGTAATATCGGACAACCAATTTTCTTTATTATTTAAGCAGGTCTCAACCTAGGTCGCCCCGATGGGAGGTCACGGAAGATCACTGTGACCTTCCCAAAATATTCTTATTTGGCCATTTATGTCTAACGATTCGGCGAAATTTGAGTTCTATTAGGCAAAATTGTTATAGTTCGGCAAAATTTGGAGCTCCCTTCGGCATGATTACTGTTATTCGGAGATATTTCATTCTACAAAATTATCATAATTCGGCTAAATTTGGAGTTCTGTTCGGCACATTGAGAACTTCCGCCCTCCCAAAAATTTGAGTTCGAGGCGCCATGATCTTAACAGATCCTTCTTAGGGACGAGCAGACTCACCAGAATGTTAGAAGCGCTCTTTTTTCCCGCTCAGTCAGTAGGTAGTTAATTTTTGAGACAGTTGTGGCTTACTTGAATAAATATAAAAAATACGGGAAGTTTCTTTTCTTAAGATCTGCGATGAGGCTCGTATGCAACATACGGTGCTTTAAAAAAACAAGTTATGAAATATTTTGTTGCGTGAAATTTGTTTCGGACATAAGGTTCATAGGAGTGAATTCGATACTCTGGTTTTATACCAAAAAATGAAATAAAAAAAAAGTTTAAAAAAATCGTAGGAAAAAAACATCGTTTTTGATGTTTTAAAAAATATCTTAAGTGAGAATTACCCCCTAAGTATACCTAAATGCTAAATGATAGTTTTTAACTTTTCACCTGTCTAGCACCTCAGAAGAATGGTTATGGTTAATATGAGCTCGCTTCGCCTCCAAATAAAAATAATCGTTATAAAACTGCCGAAAATTGAAAAAGAAAGTAATAAAAATAAATGAGGGGCGCTATCTCCCAAATGTTGGGTTATGGAGGGAGAACGGTGATATCATTTGAATTCAGGAGGTTATTTTACATAAAAATCAGCAAGAATGGAGTCAGAGGTATTTTGAAGGGATTAATGAACTTTTATAACTTATCCCATTGTCTTTGCTACTAAAGACTTTAACCCGTGATTTAGGTAATTAAAGGAAGACTGGTAAAAGCTATAGAAAACGTCAGAAAAAAAAAGTCCATTTGAAGAGCCAGTTATCAGTCAGAGATTAGATTGAGAATACGAAAAACAGTTTTCTCGAAGGCGATAGTTCATTTTATTAATGTGATGTGTACAGTGGACTCCCTGTATTTGAACTCTCCCTAATGTGAACACCGCGATATTCTGAACACATTGTGATGGTCCCGACGAAACTCCATATACTTAACATAGATTGACCTCTCTGTACTCTGAGCACCCTATAATATGAACACACCTATATCATGGACGCTATTTTTAACCCACTTCAGTTATTACCTCTCTATGCACTGAACATGTTCACAGTCAGTACTCCAGAATTCCAATGAACCTAATTGGAAAACTTGAAATACCTTCATAATTTTATCAGTGATTTAATAGCATTAAGAAGATGAAGAGAAGAGAAAGAAAATTTTTTTTACGGATATTGCTGTATTACATAAAACCATTCGGCTGAGACACATGAGCCTGAAATATCTGCCACTGGACTGCGTATTTCACGAATCAACCATTGTATGAAGTAGTATTCAAGACCTTGAAATTACGATTACCTACGAGCAATAATGCGGCTGAGAGTCACCTGGAAACATTTTCACTTGAACAATTGGATAATAACCCGTACCGTTGAAGAGAAATACACAGTACAAAAGCAAATTATTTTTTTTTTACAGGTATTATACCGATAACTGCATTGTAATTTTTTTATAGTTGAATGTGAAGTAAAACTTTTTAAATTAGGGAAGGAAGAAAGAAATGCAAGAGTTTAGGTTCTACTGAGTTTAATTGGATATTTCACTTGCTGTCAATCCAAAATTCAACACTTCTATTTAAAAAAACTGGTACAACTCACTTAGCAAAGTGATGAACATAGTCCATTAACGCAACAGAAGATACAGGATGTTCCATTTTAACCTGAAAGACCTTTATTTTCGTAACCGTTAGTCCTAGATGCATGCTTCCAATTGCAAAAATGTTAAAAATCAGATGCAGAGTTAAGATAGTGAAAGTTCGAAGCAAAAATAAAAATGAGCAAAATAAAAATGAGTCAATTTTAACTTTTTATACGGACCCTAGGTCCCTTAGCTTATGTTTAGGGAAATGATCTTCATTGAAAGATATTACGAACACAAAAGACTTGACAGTTGTGAAACCAAAACTAAAGGAGATATTCGAGTTCAAAGTTTTTAGGGACCATACAGAAGATGAGATTGGAACTTATCGCCTTTTACAAGAATGACAGGCTGTCGAAGTAAAACAACAAAGTATTTATATTTTTCATAGCTATTCAAAAATTTATGCAAATGTTATGCCGTGACAAGCAAAAACACACAACAAAAACTCGAAGTTTGAGAAACCACAGTCTATGCACACGTATAAATTTAAACCCTTGTAACTGCTATATTATGTACTAGCCGCCTGCGGCGACCAGCTGGTTCGCCTTCTTACGCCATTCGCCTTTCTATGCAAGCAGCCACTTACGGCGGCTGTTTGACTAACTTGTCATTTACCTTTTTACTTCAAGTTTGCCGCCTAAATTTGGCAGCAGTTTTAATCAATCCATCTCTATCTTTTTTTGTGCCATTCACATTTTTACGCCAAGATTGCCGCCTTCGGCGGCTATCTACCTTTACGATCTATCTCTAATTTTTTTTATCCATCTTTATTTATTTAAACCTCCCCGCCCATTTCCTAATAAAAACAAAGATCACTCAAAAAACCGCTTGTAGTGTGCAAAAAGTAGCATTTCACAAAGAAAAAAAATGTCGCTGTTTTTATTTTATTAAATGCGCACAACTATGAAATGTGACGTAATATAGATGCAGCACAACGTCCAGCTTGGGGGGGGGGGGATGGAAAAAGAAAAATGCAATCCCTAAATTTTTTTAAAAAAAAAGGAAAGAAAAAAGAAGCAAGCGCTGAACGGAAAAACACGAGGTCATCACGTCATAAAATGTAGAAGTTAACTATATAGTAAAAAAAAAGATTAACATTGTTTGCGATTAAGATTCCGTCGTAAATATCGAATCGAAATCCAAGTAGTGACGTCAGAGCGTAAAAGATTGAAGAACGCTTTTTTCGACCGATGCGGGGAAAGACATAATGTGTTCCGCATTAAAAAAATGGTTTAAAAAAAAAACTATTGTTTATTTTTAAGAACTTTTTTCTTCTGAAGAGGGCGAAATGTTTTTACTATTACCAACTTAAATTTTAGAAATGAGGCTTTGATACTTCTCGCAGGATGATAATAGAAAAATATAAAACCCAGAAAAAAAATTCAAATTGAAGGTTTTTTCAAAAATTCATAAAAAATACAAAAATTGCTCTATCTTCAAAATTTTTTCATTCATCATATTTAAAATTAAATTTCCAACACTATAGTACAAAAAATATTTGTGTGGTGCGATTGGTTCAGGGTTTGTGAGGTAAAAAGTACTAAAAAGTGCAAAAAAACACACAAAACATTAAATAACTTTTTTTCTAATTGAAATATCAAAAATCGAAGCCCGAGGTGCACATCTTCAGCAGAAACTGTACCTGTATACCAAATTTCATCTTTCTAGGCCTTAAAGTTTTCCCGGGAAGCGCGCCACACACACACACACACAAACATCTTATTTTATTATATGTATAGATGTAACTGCTATGTAAGTCACAAAACGCTGCGTTTTATATCTCGGTGAATATTGGTCGTACTAATGTCAAACTTTTTGTGTTGGAATTATTTTTCAATGGAAATTATTTTCCTAAATATAAGTTAGGGAACCAAGGGCCCGTATAAAAAGTTAAAATTTTAAAATTTTGACTCATTTTTATTTTTGCTTCGAACTTTCACTATCTTAACTCTGCATTTGATTTTGAACATTTTTGCAACTAGAAGAATGCGTCTAGGACTAATGGTTGGGAAAATGGAGGTTAAAACGGCATTTAGTTAAAACTTGCAGGTTAAAACGGAACACCCTGTATATGCATGCATTTCCAGTCTCCCTATATAATGAACACCCCCAAAATCTAAAAACTTTTGTTCGGTCCCATGAGTGTTCAGAATGTACAGTCAACTGCATATCAATGTTTTAAACAAAGTGATTTATTTCGTAAATTGTGGTTTAAAGGGATATTTTTAAGCTGCCAGCATTAATACGTTTCTAACTGCAACTAAGAGATTACTTGGAAAACTGAACAGTTTTTCAGCTAGGCCTTTTTTGACAAGTGTGTTTCTCCAAAATTTAGCTACACAGAGGAAACGGTGTTTAACGGTGTAGTCGGAAAAACTCTAGTTATAGATTCTCCCTTTCTTTTCTTTACCGCAGTCGCTTTCATTCTGACACTTAGTTTTTACCTTACGTACAATGGAACGAACAGTGCATGAGACGTTATTTTATTTTTATTTTCATTTTAACCAATGATACCTTCGTACCTGCCATCCAAAAATAAGATCCGTTTGGTCGTTAAAAAATAACAATAAGCTCATGAGAAAAGATTTTTATTGGCAGCAATATTACACAACATGCTTAGCTTTTTTTTTTTTTTTGTACATAAACACTGCTTACAGGTATCCAATAGTAAAAAGTTTCATGAAATTTTACAGTGAAAAGTACTGGCCTCCATGTTGCCACACTGCAAAAAATAATTGTTGTTTTCATAGTAATATACTGTTTTTTCTTACAGTTTAATACTGCTCTGCTAAATAACAGAGAAAAACTGTAAAAATGTTTTAGATTACGCAAAACGATGCGAAAAAGGTGTTTCCTTTCATACGGGAAGATAAACTAATGAATTCAAGGTATCGACAGCCATTTTCGTTGATATTTCGACTGTGCTGAGGCAGAACTGCTCATTTGTAATCCAAGTTAAAGGTAAGGGCTGGTTATATTATTCATTCCCTTTTCCTCAAAATGTAGTTTTTTTTATCATCGAGAATGTATGTAAAATAAGTGTTTATTTAGAAATCGTATTTCGTATCCCAATATTTGTTGATGTTGACTTTGCAATTTCTTTTAGTTAAGTTGTAGCAATTGTTTTATAGCAAAAATCTGAGTAGTTGTTGTGATTCTGAATATTTTACTGCATGTATGATAGTTTTTAAACATTTTCTAAAACTCAAATTTGATTTTAAAAGAAATCAATTCCCTCCTTGATCGTATTTAAAGTTATTAGAACATTAGACTTTGTTTACTATTATATTTTGTGTTATATAGGATGTGAGTACTTAAAATTTAAATTCTTATGTTTTCCAGTAAATTTTTATCGTATCGCGATTGACTTCTTTCTTCTGTTTTTTTTTTCTTTCTCATATTCTGTTTTAAATTCTTTAACAGTTTGCATTTAACCGTTTTATTGATAAACTTTACGTTATAGCGTCAGTAACTTTTATAACCTGTACATAATTCGATGAATAAAATGTAAATAAATAAAATAACAACGTGACCGAGAGACATGAAAACAGTATCAAATTTACTGATATTTTTTTTGAAGAATTTGCCACTCCGGAAATACAATACTCTGATGTCTGAACGACTCAAAATTCTCTGAAATCTGGAGCCAGCTTTCATACTTATCGATCAAAACTAAAATAATAATAATTAAAAAAAAATCATCAATGAAGCACTCCAAAAAATAATAATAATAATAATAATAATAATAATAAGCATCTTTAGATACAAACACGAAACCCTTGTGTTTTAAAAGTTTTATATTTGCGTCGGCAAGAAATTAAAATTTTACTTCAGGAAAAATGCACTAGTACCATTGAAACTTGTGAACATAAAAATAATCTTAGAAACTATATCCAAAAACACTCGATGGGAGGTCACGGGAAGTCTCTATGACCTCCCCAAAATTGCCATATTGGAAAAATTTTATCTCACGATTCGGCAAATTTACGGACGTAATTGTAATGTTGAAATTTTTTTAATTCTCGAATGTCCAAATTTCATTAGATATTGTACTTAATTGTGCGTATTTAACGTGTGCATGCACCAGTATTTTATTAATCGGCAAATGTGTAAGTTCCATTCGACAAATTGAGATTATACGCCACCCGAACACATTTAATTTAGTTCAGGCCGTGCCTGGCTATATTCTTAAAATTTTTAGCTTTTCATTTCTGATCTGGCAGTGTTGCGTTCTCGTCTAAATGACTGCTTTTTAATTTAAAGTAGAATATTTACATTATTATGCATTGTTTGTCATATTTTATTCGCCTTGAAGGACATGCTCATTTAGAAAAGTAGATGAATCGAGAACTACAGTAGAATTTGAAACTCTTGTAACCTAGAACTCATCAGTTTCCTTACATTTTAACTTTTAGAACCCTTTGAGTCTTAAAGTTTGGCATCAACGTGTTTATGATGAAGGCAAAAACTATATCACAAATACTGAAAAGTGTGATTCTGTACTTCACTGTCTTTCACTGCATATAAAAAGTAAAAATATGTCAAATTGTTATTCGTGTAAAATGAAAAAAAATCGGAGAATTTTGTTCAAACCTGTAATGGAGATTCAAGCCAAAGCCGGGTAAGATCTTTTACATTTAAATGCGATGGGTTCCTTAGCAGTTGAGTTCTTTAGGGGGGGGGGGCGATTATTTTCACAATAATAGACGATTTTTCAAGAAAGTCTTCGGTTTATTTCTTAAAGAAGAAAAGTGAGGTTTTCGAATACTTTGTCAGGTTTTAAAAGAGAACAGAGATATTTGCGGAAAAGATCCGATAACGGAAAGGAATTTCTGAACCCCCGGGTTTGAAATTTACCTTAGCGACCAAAGCATAAGAATCGAAAAAACTAACAAATCCTCCAGTTAACAAAGTAGCGTTATAGAACACCATAACTCAACATTAATGAATGGAATCAGGACACTTTTAAATGAAACGGGTTTGCCTCAGTAGTTTTGAGCCGAAGCCGTTATGTGCTTCCACTACTTACGGACTAGAGCGGTTTTAAAAGGAAAAATCAAAACCTTTTTTGAGCTATTTCGGGGAAGAAAGCCATCTATTAAAATCTCCCTTGTTTTTTTTTTTTTTTTTTTTGACTGTATTTCTTATATTGGACTTCCAAAACAGAAAATAAACAAATTGGATATGAGAGCTAAACAGGGAGTCATGGTAGGATATGCGTTTCATACGAAAGGTTATAGAATTTGGGATTCCGAAAATCGCGAAGTGACAGAAACGCTGAATGTAAAATCGATGAAAATAAATTCTAGGCAGGGGGGGGGGGACAGGAACGGGAAACAAAGGAATACAGTTTTATTTCACTACTGAGTAAATCTGAAGTAGAAGAAGAATATCCTGAAAATCATAAAATAGCATGTTGAGAATTAAACTGGTTAAAGAAATGCAAAGGCAAAGTAGAGAATGCAGGGATATGTATTATTCTATTGACACGACGGTTCTAAATTCCGAATCACGAAGTCGAGGTTTATTGTTCTGAAAATAACTTCGAATGTGACCCAAAATAGTTCGATTTCACTTGTGATGATAATTCACGAAAAGTATCAGATTCTGATGAAGATAGGGGGGGGGGGGGGATAGTTCAAGTAAGCTGGAAGCTAGCATTTCCGAAGATGTAATTCCTTCGAATTTGAAACAAAGTTTGAGAATGCCAGAAAGTAAAGATTGGCAAAACACAGCAGAACAGATAAGCAGAACGAAATAATGCGCTTCAATGCCAGACTGGTTATTTTAGGTAACCACCAGGTATGGGGGGAGGGGGGATGCTTTTCGCAAGTGTTCTCTTCAGCAATTTCCTTTTTTTTTATTGATGCTTTCTTTTCAATTTTTGTGTATAAGCTACATTGGGTCCATTTCCAAACTAATGTTTGCAATGCGTATCTATATGAAAAAAGGAGATTTGTGAGACAAGCTGAAGAGTTTGTCAATTCCTGAAACTTAAATTTTGTCTGTAAATTGAATAAATTATTGTCATTTTGATACAGATTACGCCTCGAATCACGACGACCGGATTTCAATGAAGGAGGGAGGGAGAGGGGGTCTAGTGTTTTTGTATAGATTCAAATAATATGGTGTACATTCAAACAAAAATGCGTAGCACTGTCAACGATGGAAGCGGAGTATATTTTAATTAGTGAACAATCTAAGGAAGTTATATGGATCAAAAGAATTTTAAATGAATTGGCCACGAAAAGTGCTCAGAATTTTAGATTGATTAATAGTACTCTGTACTACGACATTCTAGTTGCGATCGATTTTTCTAGATTTGCAATAGAAAATTGCAGAACCAAGCAGAATGATGTGGGGTACCATTTCCTAAGGAATTCGATTGACGAAAATGAATTTGGAATAAAATCTGTTGAAACTAAAAATAATTTAGCTGATTGTTTCACAAAACCTTTTTTTAGGGAAAATTTACTTAAAGCTTGAATTGCAATGACTTCAGAATTGCAATGACATATTTTTTAGAGTTTTTTTTTTAATGTTTCAATTATTCCATTATGTCTAAGTTATAATTTGCGCACACAAACGGATGACCTGTAATATATTTTTTATTCGTGTATTAAAGTATTTCTTTTTTTCCGTGTGCTGGCGTGCCAAGAAGGGGGGAATTCGCTAGCGAATATTTTGTTCCTTTCCCTCCAGCGCACGGAGAAAATAAAATTGTAGTTGATTTCATTTTGAATTTGTGCCCGGTAAAATGGTTGCGTTTAGGTATTTCAAAAAAAAAAAAAAAAAACTACAAATTTCATTCTAGCCGCCTGAATTTTTCATCTCAATTTATTCACTAATGCAATATTATTTTTTTGAGTTTAGTGGTATGCAAATGTAAAGAACTTCCTTAACTTGTGACCAGAACTGAATGGAATAATGGTTTGTCTCATTTTATCAAGATGACAGTTCGCGGTTGCGTTCCGCTTGGAATTTCAAGGAAGACCCTAGTCTGAATGATGTTGCGATGACTCACTTAGTGACATTAATGCCGGCAACGGAAGTTTATAAGTATCTCTTTTCATTTATATTTTTGTGTTTACGGATATAATTTGTAATCACAAATGCTTTTGAGTTTTAGAGCGTTCTTAGCTACTGAAGCCTATCCTACGGTCTGCGTGCCATATTGGGTCCCTGAAGCTGATTTTTGTGGACCTTTGTCAGGTTCTATGTTAGAATCAAGAACTATGGATTGGAACAAGATAAACTGAATTTTTGAGCGTCCGCGAGTTATCAGGAGTTCACTGTGATCATTTGCACAAACCTCTTTTATGGATCGTCTGCGAAGTAGTCAGCATTTATATTCAAAGATGGTTTTCTGTTATGATTGCAGACTGAACTAGTTTTCATGGCTTATAAGCTACGGAACCTGTTAAGTATTTTATTTAATTTTACTACATTATTCTGATCTTACTATATTTCACTATGCTAATATATTATAGTGTTACTATACTTATTAACTGTCTTAATATATGTATTTTTACTTAAAAGGTAATCAATAAACCTTTAAATACAAATTCAATGCTAAAATGTAAAATAAATTTAGTTTGTTTTACATGAAAGAAAAAACTGATTATTCTGACAATATTGCTTATTAGTCTTTAAAAAGACACTTGTTTTTAATTAACATTAATTTTTTTATCACAAGTTATGGCTTTAACAAATTACTCGTCTCGAAAGAATGTTCATCATTGAAATCATCACCGTTAAACATCGTCGTGTTAATATCGAAAAAACTTACCCCACCAACGGAACAACTAGCCCTAAGAAGGGGCAAGTTCTTCCTTCTCGATTTTCGGTACTATCAAATTAATTATAAAAATTTTTTACAAAATATTACACAAAAAACAGTTGTTACAGTATAGGGGCACATATTACTCTATTTTAATTTCAGAATAATAATTCAAGAATTATGTTTTCATAACAAATATTGAGCTTGTTTGAAAAACGGAACTTCTAGCCCCCCTATTTATAATTTATCGTTTGATTGTATGCGTCGATTTTCTAGAATGCTGCACGCTTCAGGACTACAACCCAGATTTTAATATCAGTAATGTTCCAGGTTGGTAATTGAGCGAATTTTTAGCTTTAAACCATGTTTTTTGCCTAAAAAAAGGTATGATGCATCGTAAAATGTTTGAAATATTTCGGCCCCGAAACATATATTTCAGCTGAAAAAGGCTCTCTAGAAACTCTGTAATTTAGGCCCGTTCCCTTTTATAGCTCATTTTCCACATGAAATAGCATTTTCTGTAATGTTTCCGTCGTTCAAGCAGCGCTTAATCGCCACGGGAGACGCTCATAACACTTCTACCGGTTCCATTTATGGAAAATCATTTTTCGAAACTCATAAATCATACCTTTGTTTTATAAATTGATAATTGATCCATCCCCTGATGCATATGCAACGACGTTTTAAGGCATCTGAAACTGAGGAAAAGCTGAATAGAGGAATTTTTATCGGAGCTAAGACCACAGTTGTGGAAAGACTGGGGGAAAACATTTCTCTTGATGTTAGCATAATTTGAATTTTTGAAAGAAGCTTTAGTATTAGTGTTTTCTGAATGACAAGTGAAACAATTGGAGCGAGTTTTGGAAACCCGCTTCGTTGTTATTATTGACTCTTCATTATATAATTCTGAAAAAAAAAAAAAAAAAAATGAATTGTGTGTGGAAGCTAATTCTAAGGCAATATTTTTAGAAGAAATCAACGTCAGAAGAGGTTTCAAACTCTACAAAATATTGCTAAAACACTTATATTTCATCGATTTTACATTTAATTTAAGTTGAAGAGGAAAAATAGTTTTGAAAACACGCAGAAGTTATTAAGTTATATAAAGTTTGTTGCATTAGTTCACAAAATGTTTATTCCAATTCTCAATTAGACCTTCAAAACAGCTATTTTTAAGCAATATTTTAATCTAAATTGTTGAAATTTAGGAATAACTATATATTTTTTGAACACCTGATAAAAGTTGTCCTTTCTAAAGTTATAATACTTGAGAAGCTCTTTTTTTAAAAAATCAGTTTAGTAAATACTTCTATGCTTAGTAAATTCCTTTCATTGAATTCATTTTTGTGCCTATATTTTAGGTCCAGAAAATTCTCTGGCATTCAGCTAAAAAAATTTTCAGCGCAAAGTTAATTATAATTCATAATTTTTGGAGATATATGAATACCAAAAAATTATACCAACGTTACTGGAATATTGCTGAATACCTTGCACTTCCATCAATTTTATATTTATTTTAGTTAGTGAAAAAGCATTTAATATCTCCCCCCCCTCTCCGTTTGCAATTTAATTGCGACCGACGGTCATTGCATTATTGCACTGGTCGTGAATTCTAAGTTGTAGGCCGTGAATTTCAGCAACGACATACTTTTAACATTTCTTAAAAATTTTATTTATTGTACAAAATATCTTTTTTTGAAAAAATTTGTGATCTGTTTCGCATTTATCAGTCCTGGTTTTGTGTGCATGTAGCGTGCATGTGCGTGTGCGTTGAAACATCTTTTTATTTGATAGCATTGAGCTTCATTTTCCGTTAACTCTTTTGTCTAGTACAGAAACAATGATTTTTCAGAGATGTTCACTTTGAAATTCGATCCGTTGCCATTGATCTTAATGCATGATTTTAATGCTAAATTTGAGAATTAACATTGTCTATTTTAAGCATTCTAGAATTACTCAAAGTGCTATTTTGGTGACTAAGTGCCGTCAGACTCCAGGGAACGTATTTGGCAGTGAATAGCATACTTAGTCTTTCAATATAATTGCAATGATTTTGAAACGCAAATTGAGGAGTCTTGCGTAATGTTCGAGCACTTAAAGCTCATTTTACAAATCAGGTATATCGTATATCATGTTGTGTACGAGTTTTAGCGTTTTGAGTACAGTTAAACTAATGTATAACTTTATTTTATATTTATTTCTGTAATGACTTGTAATAAAAATACAAGATACTCAATCACGTTTGGTACTCATAATAATATTTTATCTCTGCGCAATGCAAGTAGGACAAGACATTTCTCGGTTGATAAGGTCTTACGATTTGTGTGTGACAAATTGATTGGAAAAAAATGTAAAATTCAATTTTACTGCTGTAATTTTACGTAATGTACGAGAAAGTAAATTTCCTTTTGAGATGTATTCCTTGTCTTAAATGAAGTTGAAAAAGGAAAAATTCACGAATTTTGCTTCAGAGACCTACAATTATCTAAAAATGAATCCAGAAGAATCATTGATAAATATTAATAAGTGGGTTTAAAACTGAATATACTACTTCGATGCGTGTGTGTTTGAAGTGAAATTTTTTATGCGAAGGCTTTGAAATTCTGATACGCAAACTTTCTGTGTGACAGAAATGAAGTGACGTAGTTTTTTGTGTGACGAAAAGATGTGATCTTCTCGCGTTCTTTCTTTCTCGTTGTCCGTGCTTGCGAGTACTACGTGGCGATCACCGAGTACAGCTGCTGATTTAACAGAGCATCCGTTAAAACACGTGTGTATAACCAACGCATTTTGAATATTGTTTAGTGTTCTCGCTGTTTATAATCTATTTTCTTTATTCAAATAGACAATTTTGTTGTGAATATGCCTGAAGAGATTTGGCCGGGACTTGATCCGGAGTATGATGGGTTCTAAGTTGATCGCTCTGCCGATGGAGTCCCTATGATTGTCAGTCAGATTGCGCTGTTCGGCAGTGTTAGTATGTGTGCACATTTAAAACAAGATAGGTATGAAAACTGGGTTTTAACGGGAAGTATTTCCGAAGTAGCTATTGGCTACATATTTTGCTAGATTTGCTTAAAGTGCGTTTTACTTGACTTTACATCAGTTATTTTTACGATATAACAACCAGTGAATAAGACCCCGGGGAGGGGGGGGAGAGGGACATGTTTCAGGTATTTCATAAGAAAAAAAAAACACCAAAATGCATCCAAAACGCACATTTACAGTGTGTTTTTGAAATACAGGGAGAGGGGGGGAGGTAAAGTGACCCTCTTTCCTTGATTACGCAAATGACCAGCCCGCAGCAACTATACGAAAGTGCACATACGAGCATTTAAAACTAGTCTGGATCCGAAGCACTCTTGGAACCAAAATGGAGGACAGATCGGGCTGTCCTCTGGAGGTGAGTCACTGGCTCATCGAGTTCGCCGAATCGATAGGCAATACAACCCTTAACCCAATTTAGTGTTTCCCTGTAATACAAATTTTCACATCTATCGTGTGTCTTTATCGACACATTGCGGTTTTTCGTTTCTTGCTAACCATTTTTGAGAATTTAACCAAAGTTTTAAAAGTTTACCAGTTTTGATAACATACGACAAGCTTATAATTTTGACAATTTTTCTTTATTATTGAATGAATTTTTACTGTCATTAGTTTTTTTGGTGTCTTTTTCTGTGTTCGACTCGATGTTTACTATACGATATCTCTTTTTCGTGCTCTCTTATAAAACCAAATGCAGCATCGTAATGTTTTATGACGAAATTTTAAAGAAATTCTGAATACAGTTTGTGTGAAAAGGCATAGTACTATATTTACAGTAGAGTATTTATTACTCTTTTTCATGCTCACTCTTATGAAACCAAATGCTGCATCGCAGCATTGTAATGTTTTAAGAAGAAATGTCAAAGGAATTATGAATACAATTTGCGTGAAGAGGCATAATTCTAAATTTACAGTAGAGTATTAATAATTATTTTTCGTGCTCACTTTTGTGAAACTAAATGCAGCATCGTAATGTTTTAAGACAAAATTTTAAATGAATTATGAATGCAGTTTGTGTGAAAAGGCATAATACTATATTTGCAGTAGTAACTTATTCAGAATAACATAGCTCATTTATTCAAAATGATACAAACAATACCATTTTTTTGTATTTACATGAAAAATCAAATTCTATCATACATAACAAAACATGAGACTTATACATTTAAAACAATAAAGAGAACTAAGTGGCGACAATAGACAAAAATGCAGCACAAAGAAGGAAGATCCACAAATTGCGCATCAGTGATTGATTCAAAAAGTTTGAAAGACAGAAGGTTTTTCAAAACTATATGGTCACTCAGGAAGAAAAAACATTGGAAATAAAATACAACGTCGATAATAGAGTAAATGTAATCGATTAACTGTAACCCTTCGTTAATCCTCATAAATAAGAATAGAAAACAATCATTATAATATGATTAAGATTTTGAAATAACCAAAAAAGTTTTAGAAAAAGTTGAACTGAATTCAATTAAAAATGTTTTTTTTAGGGATGCAAAATAGTGCTGTCTAAAGTAGTTGCCTTCATAAATGACAAAAATGTAGTTGCTTTCCTAAATACCCCAAAAAAGTTACTAGAGCTGAACGAGCCAACTTTTCTGCATGTTAATGTCAATTTCGTAGGAGCAGATTTATGTCTTTCTTGTTAGTCTTATTAGGTTTCAAAATACTTAAAGTGTACGTTTTAAAGAGTTGAAGTAATTTTGAAAACGAAATACTGATCGAATCGAACGAATAACTGGAAACGAATCGAATGATATAAAAATAAAGACATTAGGTAAATGGGTAAAAAAGGATATCAAGGTCATTTTCTCAAATTGATCGGTATTATGTTTTGGTAAATTAAAGCGTTTATTTTTTGACAGGAATGAACATTAAATTCAAACATCTTTTAATTCGCAATATGTGAGTGGACAAAACCAGGAGAAAAAAAAAGAAATGGAAAGAAATTAAGTTAAAAAAAACTTTTACGGGAAAGTAATTAAGAAGAAGACTCTATCGAATGTGCGATTCGAGTTTCTTTTAAATGCCATTTTGAGTGACATTGGCATTTACAAATACTGTATCACTAAATTTAAAAAATAATATAAAAATATAAGTAGCGTAACTCTGTGTGATTTTAAAGTTTAGTGTTTATTATTTAATGGTTTGTTAATTGCATGTATTTAGTTTGCCAATTTAGTTTTTGGCGGTGATGATTTTTTTTTCTGCTTTTCAAATGTAATCTCTATTTTAAAAACCCCCATATTGTAAAATCCAAATTAAGTTCAGACATGACGAAATTTCATTGGTGATAAGTAATAGCATTCACATCATACAGGATCGGTTGAACGAAACTCGATAGATAAACGTATAAAGTATGTTATTATTACACTCAAACACTAATATACGAAACGCATATTAAAACTAATACGCAATTCATTTTCATTGTCATAGCAACAATTGAGAACAGATACATTTGGTAACAACAAATTATTTGAAAATATATTGAAAATTTTAGAACTGTGAAATGTTTACATTTACATCAAAAACATGATTTTTGTCCTTTCGAAAGATTATCATACATATTATTTTTCATATGTGTGTATGTGTGTGTGTGTTTTGTGACAACGCCATAACTCTCTCAATACTTTATCAAACTCCACAAGTAAAGTATAATTTTAAAGAGTTTTTTTACCGCTTCGGAGAAAAATAAAAAGAATTCATTTTTGTTGCTTGGTTGAAAACAACCCCGATTGATTCTTTTTTATACTACATACTACTTTAGAACAATGGATCCCGAAATCGAGCCCGTTGGCTCTGTTGGCGAGAGCGTGGTGTCAATAACGCGGTGGTCGTGAGTTCAAAACTCCATGGGTAGGTAAACATCGTTTTAAATTTTCTTCAGCGGAATTCTGATCCAAATTTCTATGAATATATTATATAAACTCATTGCCGGATTCATAACTGCAGTTTTGTTGTTGTTAAAATTCGGAAACAATTCATTAACTTTAACATGGTAAATCACAATATAAGTTTAAAAAATTATTTCGACAAAATAGAGGCATCCATTTCAATTTATCTTTTTACTTTGCTACGAATTGCTTTAGTGTGTACCTTCCCGAGATGGAGGTACATTGATTCAAGTACATTGGTTGTGTTGTTGCACCGGAAAAAAAAAAGAAAACCGTTTGTTTTAACATGGTATATCACCATCACAGTATCATATATATTATTTTTCAAAGGTGTTTTTTGTGAGTACGCCATAACTACCTCAGTACTACCTCAAACTTCAAAGTAAAACATTATTTCAAATTAATAAAGAATAAATACCTTTGTGCTGAGAATTAAAAAGTCAGTAATCCAACGTTATTAAGCACAAAACTTGCAAATGATTGCAGACACGTGTTTCGGTGTTACAAGGAACACCTTTTTCAATGCAAAGAAGTGTGAGCTTTTGGATGAAAAGTCATCCGAGAAAAGCAACACGGTGGAACAGGAGATAGTATAAATATCAAAAAATAGAAATTAAACAAACCAAAAAAGATAAAATGACACCTGGAGACAAAATTTATTATATAATTCCATCAGGAAAAAAAACCGTTAAGTAATAAATTTTAAAAGAAAACCCATAAACAATGCAAAAAGTCCAAAAATGAAACCACTCATAATAAATTAGCAATAAATTTACCAGCGGGAAAAAACTATGTATGGAAGCAATGTATCAAATGGAGAAATGCAGAAAAAAACAGAGTGAAGGATAAACATATTGGAATTAGTTAATCACAAAACGAAATAAGAAAGCAAAAAATGAAAAAATAAAAGTAAGAAATGTACGACGTTTACATAAAAATAATAGAAAATCTAAACCAATTTTAACAAAGGAGTCCACACAGAGGAAAAATAGGGAATTGCAGTAAGATCTCGGATACATCGGACAGACTCGCCGTTCTTTGAAATTTCGGTTAAAAGAACATCAAAGCTATGTGAGAAAACAACAGCTGAATAAATCCAGTATTGCTCAACACTGTTGGGAATCGAGTCACTCTTTTGATTTTAACTCTTATCAAATTATCCAAAAATGCCCCAATTCGTTGGATCTTGATTTTTGGGAATCTTTCCACATCCTGAGGAACCGTTCTAATTTAGTTAACGATCTTACTGCAATTCCGTATTTTTCCTCTGTGTGGACTCCTTTGTTAAAATTGGTTTAGATTTTCTATTATTTTTATGTAAACGTCGTACATTTCTTACTTTTATTTTTTCATTTTTTGCTTTCTTATTTCGTTTTGTGATTAACTAATTCCAATATGTTTATCCTTCACTCTGTTTTTTTCTGCATTTCTCCATTTGATACATTGCTTCCATACATAGTTTTTTCCCGCTGGTAAATTTATTGCTAATTTATTATGAGTGGTTTCATTTTTGGACTTTTTGCATTGTTTATGGGTTTTCTTTTAAAATTTATTACTTAACGGTTTTTTTTCCTGATGGAATTATATAATAAATTTTGTCTCCAGGTGTCATTTTATCTTTTTTGGTTTGTTTAATTTCTATTTTTTGATATTTATACTATCTCCTGTTCCACCGTGTTGCTTTTCTCGGATGACTTTTCATCCAAAAGCTCACACTTCTTTGCATTGAAAAAGGTGTTCCTTGTAACACCGAAACACGTGTCTGCAATCATTTGCAAGTTTTGTGCTTAATAACGTTGGATTACTGACTTTTTAATTATTTCAAAGGTTTTTTTTCTGAGATTTCAGCACGAAAAAGAAAAAAAAAAGGAAAAAACAAACGAAGAAGTCACACATTTTCGTTCACAGAAATTGCCTAAAAAAGCGTTTTTTTTTTTTTTTCAATTCTTTTTGTTGAGCACAAATGCTTCGCAAGGGTCAGCCAATGTACCTTAAACGTTTTTGCGAGTCAACTTATTTAAATGTTTAAATTTTTTCAAAGAGTTGAAAGCCCTATAGTTTTATTGTAACGTGTACATTAATCTAAAATATTAAAATAAAAATAAAAATAAAAACTCTTTTGCACAGTAAGTATTCTGACACTTACAATTTCAATGATAAGTAATTAATTACTTTTATTTTCATCTTTGCTTTTGATGCTTTCACACTTTTAAAGATTTCATTTCATTGCATTGTTTTTTTATTTTAGTAGGGGAGTAAAATAATTGTCAATCCTTATTTTCAAATTTCATTAATGTAATGAATTGTACAAGAATTTAAACAAAAAATAAGACAATTATGTATTATTTTGAACACACAAAAGAAAGGGAAGGATATGGAGTTAAAGCATAGAAATTCTGCTTCGCTTTACCCTTACTGACCCAATATATTTTCATAAGGAGTAAATAACCTCAAAAAGTGCAGTTAGAGAATTAAAATAAAATATTTCATTTCAATCTACGTTTCATAACTATCTCTAGTTAGTAAAAATGTTGTCACAGTTGAGTACTTTGCACTTTTAAAAATCAACACTTATTTTGTTGACTTTTTTTTCGCCCATTTTTTTAAAACTTTTTTTACAAAAAGTAAGAATTGTGAATGCTGGTCAACAAAATGTTGACAACATACATTAACAAGCAATGTGCTTACATAGTATTTCAAATATTTATCGATATTAGATTACTACTCTTTCTCAATAATCATGTTCAGCTACAGTAAATGCAGATATCTGTTCTGTACATTTTCGGTTTCACCATGGAAACAAC
The DNA here is from genome assembly GCF_026930045.1 of Uloborus diversus. Taxonomy (NCBI): domain Eukaryota; kingdom Metazoa; phylum Arthropoda; class Arachnida; order Araneae; family Uloboridae; genus Uloborus; species Uloborus diversus. Next base: position 109,672,270 of record NC_072732.1, on the reverse strand, counting down.
TTATTATGAATGATCTTTTGAACTGGTAAAAAGAGTTCATCATTTCTTTTCGTTTTTCGGAATGTTTTTACTGGAAAAATGAGATGAATGCTCCTGAAAGGTTTGTCAGTTTTGTCTGCAATACATTGTATAGACAATTGATCACAATGCCTAAAGCTTACTCATTGTCTCAATACAAACTCTATAAGCTTTTTTAAAATGTATTTCTGTGAAATTAACAAATCGTTTTAATAGTAAAGATATACTTTCTTTTGTTCATCATAGTTATCATTATGAAAAACCATCATTTATAATTATTACAAAATTATGGTTGATAATTATTACAGTAAAGAAGCTATACCATTTTGAACTAAATTGTCAATAGAAAATGCTTTTTAATTCATGTTTATTTTCAAATTATACTACGAGTAATTTCAAAACATGAGAATTGAATTTTTTTTTCAAAGTAAAGACTATTGTTAGCATCTTAGAGGAAAATATTTGTTTACAAAATCGGAATGAAACCTTATGATACCATTTTTTTAGTTTATTATTTATGGATCGCAATAAATTATCCTTAAACTAATACCTTTTGCAGTACTTTAGAGAAACTGAGTACGAGAATAATCGTTACTAATTAAATTAAAGGCATGATCATTCCCCAACATCATTAAGTGATTATTCAATTTATTACTAAAACAATAAAGTGGTTGTAATTTCAACAATCAAAGAAAATAAAGTAAATTTATAAAATATCCTAAATAGGAGAATACATAGGCAGAAAAAAAAAATCAAAAGAACATAAGAACTCAGACACGAATGAATTTCCTGAAAGAAATGGTTTTCGAAATCTAAAACAATGTTACTTTGTTACTTTTCAGGATCATTAATACGGCTGACGCTTCATTTTCTTCATCCTGAATCATTTAAGTTTTTTCATTAATTCCAGTTTATAACTGTCAATTGCTTAACACGATGCAATTAACTTATCCAAACGATTTGGTCAATGCATTCTGACTCGGTGCTATTTAGCCGGAGTTCAGAAAAGGGTAAAAAAGACTCCATCCACTTCCGAATTCAAACTCTCTTGTCGATTGATTTTCGTTTTTTGGCTAGGGGTACACCTAGCCGGTCCATCTGCTAGCTGTTGTCCAGTGTCAAGCTCAACTCTCGTTCCAATTCCTGTGCGCACTCAGCACCTGCGTGAGAGGAATGTTCGTCCCAGAAGATCTTCCGCGCACCCTTCGCGCGCTTGAAGCGACCGTGACTCAAGCCAGTCACTGCACGTCCGTGGTGCAACACGGCCGTTGTGGTCACGAACTTGACGTGCTGGCTGCTACTACGTCGACGTCCAGTGGATGGGTGGGGCACGGGTCCCAAGAGGGGCGGGGGTGGGCTCTCAGGCATCGCCTGTGAAACTTCGCCAAGTCCTTTCAAACTTGGATCTGAGGAAGAATCTTTGGAATAAAACGATGATTTCTCTCTGGCCGGAATTTCCAGCGTCACTGAGCGACAACTGCAAGAAAAAAAAAAAACTACTGTTAGTGAAAAATACACTGTAAAGCTTGCTCATGAGAAGAATGGTATTCGATAAGGAAGCAATGTGTTTTAAACTATTAAAAATATGTACTGGGGTCAATTCACGGTCTCGAGTGACAATTTGGACGGACATTTTTCTTATAATTTCATATATACAGTGGCTGCTGCTTATATGAATCACGTTTGTTCTAAACAGTTTTGATTCCATAAAACGTCTACTTTAATAAGACTGGTTATTGTTCTGTTTTAGATGATTTGATTCATTAAAGCAGTTGATTCAATTAACCATTGATTCAATTAACCGGATTCCATTGTCTATGCAAATTAATAAGAGATGAAAGCCAAACACTTGCTGATTTAGTAAAATTACTTGATTTGTGTGATTTGTTATTCACAAAAAGTTATAATCTTTATTTTAACTTTGCGAAGTTTACCTGTCACGTAAGGGACTCACTTTTGGACATCAGTTTTGAAGTTTTTAATTATAGCATTATCTTTTCCTAATTTGTTTTGATGCAAATTCATCGAAAATATACTTTGCTTTTCTCCTAACTATTTATTCGTGTTTGTTTCAAATGGTAGGAAATTCCACAGAAAATCGGATATGTTGTGCACCAAGTGACAGCACTATGTTTTACGTCAGAAGTAATATTTAAACAATATAACAGTTTAAAAAACTAAATAAACACGCTCTTGCAGCAAAATGAACTATAATATTAAAAAAAAATCTTTAAATGTAAAGTATGTTTAGCTGCAAGAGTGTATCCTATAGCTAACTTATTTTCTTTAAGTAGCTTTAAGTAATATGAATAAAATAAATGATCAAGCAATTAACTTTAATGTTTAAAAAAAATGTAAATTGGTTGAATACAAAACAATCTTCATTCTTTGGTTGCGTTCGAGGAACCTCACCGGTCGACCGGTAAGTAACCGGTTACAAACCGCAGCGTTCTATCATCTATCGGTTACCTCACCGGTTACCATTTTAAGCTGTTGATTGGTGGATTGGAGCACGTGATCATTAGCTGTCACGTGATTAACTAACCGGGCGCTACCGGTCAAGCTCTTCGAACGTAAGCAATATAATAATGCAAAATGACGATGCGTCCCATTTGTAAGCATGTCAAATTCTGCTGGAAGCCTCTAACATCTGATTGGCTGATTATTGCAGAGAAGAACAGTGATTGGCTAAGACATGTAGACTACATGTACATTTGCGACATTTAAAGATGTATTTGCGAAACTAATATTTTAATAAATGCATTTGACGTGTAAATTATCCGACAGGTGTAATTAAAAAAATATTTGTAAATTGAGTGATTGTTAGTGCAATATTTTAAACTTGAAATAATTACTGACAATAAAGGAAAAGCAAAGGAAAGAAGGGGGAAAAACCTAAGCTCGAATTGGGTCGTTTCCAAAATTTAAAATGTATTTTTTTCTGAAAGAGCATGGTTAAAAACATAGGATCTGACCATTTTTTAATAAATTTGTTTACGTTTAATATTAAAAAAAAAATACAAAATCGGAGCGCTTTCATTGTTTACGGCTTCTGCCGACGACATCACAAATGATGAAATGCACTGTGAATGGCAACACTGAATGGCAAAATATTTAATTCGCATCTTTACTCACGTGTATTGGCAACGATATGGTTGATAGCAAGCACAGAGCGCAATATTTAATTCGCTGCTTGATTATCATAACGTGGAAACGTAGTAGAAAGATGAGGCAAAATGCATCATTTGTGACGTTATCAAGACCACGCCTTGTTTAAAAAATCAGAAATTTTAAAGAATGAATTAAAAAAAAAAAAAACTGTTGGGAAAATAAAAGTATTTTCTGTGTCCATGTTATTTTTTTTTTCTCATTCTATCAATTTCAATGACTAAAAGTAGTACTTTTGACTGAAGGTAACCACCCCATTGTATGTGAACGTTGCTAATAAAATGTTTTAACGACTTGATTTAAAAGAAATTATTTTCATATGTGGGAAGTTTAGGGTCTTCCTACTTTTCAAAGTAACGTTCATTTCACGTAACTAAAGAGCAGAAGAAACATATAATGCTGCATTTTGAAAGACATGAAATACAATTCTAAGATCAATAATACGTATAACAAATAGTATTGAATTACTGAATATCAATATTCCGTTGAATCTCAGCAATGAGAGAGAGAGAGAGAAAGTAAACAGTTTATCAAAACTCTTATCGAGAAGCAAAATTTATATTTTTCTTGACAAAATTTGAAGCATTAGTTCTCCGAAATTAAAACAATTAAATTTGGAGAGCAGCTGTGTTTTATAATTTTTTAGTGGGAAAATAGGCTGTTTAAGCTGAACGTCATCAGTGATTATCTCCATAACATTTAGGAGACTATTAACTGCTCCAATGGTCAATTCACTCAAGTAATTCATCCGTTAAGAATGCCCATTTTTAATATGCTCGGTGCATTTATTTTGAAACACATTTTATTTTGGGTTGTAAACAAGAGTTTGAAAAGAGTTGTGCGTTGCAATATAAGTAAAAGAAGAATTTTAATTAAAGTTCTGGCAACGAAGCAAATGCTTTTTATTTTTGTACATTATCTAAAAAAAAAAAAGAAACAAAATTGTGATTATCTCTATTTGATCCGCACTCAAAAAAAAAAAAAAAAAAAAAAAAAAAAAAACATTCTTTTCATTTAGGGTTATTAGGGTTATTTTCAGGGAAATGTGTCCCTGGTCTGACATTGAAGCATTATGTTTAAGTTTTCTGAAAATGGTATTATATCGGGTTGGAAAATTTGCATGCTATAAATTAAATAACAAAAAAACTAAGGAGAAAAATAGTTTTTTGAATAAAATCATTATATTTCCACTAATCTACTTGTTACTCTCACACTAACCTACTCAAAATTAAAATGACTACAAATGCTCAGATTTCTACAGTTAAAACGCATTTCAAGCTTTGCATTTTACTGAGTAATCTTTAATATTGTTATTTAATCTTTAGTTTGTTGCAGATTTCTTAGTTACCTGTGTGACAGAACTTTGATTGAAATAACGGAGTCATAAACTCAAGTACTTTGATACCTTTGAAAAATGAAACAAAACTTTACTTTTGTACCTTTGAAATTCGGTTTTAGAACATTTTTCAAAGTGCTTTTGTACCTTTGAATTATTTTCTAAATTCGGAAGTGTCCGATCATTTGTGGCAGTATGTATGTTCAGGATATTTGTCCCAGTTTTCCCCGTATTATATGACTTACTAATCCTCAAAAGAAAAAAAAATCATGGGTTCTATAACTTCAAAGTAACACAATTTCAAGCAATTGTACATATGAAAAAGGCGCAATTTCCGCTAAATTTGAGATTATAGTCCAATTTTTTTAAATCGAAAAGTGTAAGTTATAAATCTGTAGACTGTTTTCAGCAGTTTATACAACACTCACATACACACACATTACTTAAATTTAAAGTTGTATTTTATTGCTCAATTTAAAACACTGAAAGATTTGTTTCTCTACACCATTCTTTTCACTGTCCTGTCAAGAGATTTAATATTAGTGGTGGCATGAGAATTGTTTTAACTATTATCGAGCCACAAACTACAAAAACAATCATGAAGAAACAAGCAGACACACCGTCTAACAAGTAAGCTAACAATCATTAAGAAACAAGAAAACTTTGAGTAGTCGCAAGGAACGACATTTGCAGGGTAGCGAGGTCAGTGAACGAGTGCAATTACATCGAATTGCAATTCCATTAACAAGACTTTCATCCAATTATTGGAATTTAAGTAAGTCTTGAAACAGAAACCTTACAGCTTCATTCTTTTCAATTCCAGTCGCTGCTAGTTTTAATACATGAATTTGGTTTTTCGTGTATTTGATTTAATAAATAGTATTTGGTTTTCTTTGTAATAAATTTCTTGCTACCAATATCTTATTTCATGGACATTGTCCCCGGCTCTTAAAATTGGACCTCTTTAATCATCCCCAGTACCTTTTTTACGCATAACTTACATAAACTTTCTATCTTCAATAAAACCTACATTTTTACTTTTTAACCAATTATCTGATCTATAGTAATAATATAAAGCTGAAGAGTTTGTTTGAACGCTGTAATCGAAGGAACAACTGGATCGAATTGAAGAAATATTTTTGTTTTAAATAGTCTATTTACTGTTTAAATACTCATGTACGCTTGTCACTGAACTTCAGTCCTCATTTACGGCTTAAAATATTTCGAGATGTCTCTAAGTTGTCGTCAAATGCTCACCATTCACGACGTCCACGACGTCACGTCCCTCCCATTACTTCCGCGATTTAACTACCAATGAAAGTAGAAATTCTCCCTTCATCGGGCCAAAATTAGTACAACTTTTAGATTTGTAAGTTTCAAAAACACTTCCGGGAAGGTCTGAATACCAGATCTCTACTTATTATTTTACAAAATAAATGGCAACACTTTACAAAACTAAATGTATAATCTAATAGTTCTGAAATTACTATTTGGAAGATGCTATTCGGAACTCCAGCGCTCGAATACGCTACCTTGCGGTGATTTATAAAACTGCGAATGCAACTAAAACTTTGCCACGTTGCGTTCCATGTGTGTCTGTTGACGTAAACACAGGCAGTTTGTTCTGAGTATTTATTAACGCAATCGATGTATCTTAGTTTGCTTTCAGCTACAGAAATTAATTCGTCCCTTAGTAGTATTCTCGAGCTCCTCAAAATAATGTTAGTTTTCATTATTTCCTTAATAATAGGTGAAAGCGAAAATTCTGGATTAACAAACTTGGATAACGTTCTACAAGGTAAAATTTTTTATTGTTTTGTATGAATTTGTAAGAATATGGGAGTTTTTTTAATCTTAAATTAATTAAACTTACCATATTTTACAGCAGCATTTAGTTGGAATGGACAGTATGCAAAATATTTTCTTGAATATATTATCGTAGAACAAAATGGACCGAGAAAGAATTTACTTTATTCCTTTTATTCTCAGCTGAAAGGTATCGCCAAATTTGTTTAGGGTTATAATTTTGGCATTGTGCGAGCAAAGTAGCCTTGGCGAGATTTCGCGTTTTTAGTTAAACCATTTTCAATTTTTATCATGAGTGGAATAAAATGGTAGTAAGATTACAGAATTCGATAAGTGAAAAGAAATAATGGTCAATCAACTGAAAAGAAAACTACCACCATATATCCGTGAGAATTTTGTTGATGATTTGCATAACATGACACAATTAAATCGTAACTCAGAAATTAGAAAAATCGAAACAGAAAATTTTTAAATTAACCGATTCGGGAATTCGAGAGAAATAACTCAGCTACAAATGGAAAACAATAAGCGGTAGCCAAGCAAGGCAAAAAAGTATCATCTTCTTTCGATAACAATTTGTAATGTCATATTAAATTTTCTAGCATTAATTGTTATTCTTGTAAGGCCACAATTATTATTTAGTTTTATCAAGAATTGATAAATATCGAATTCAACATCGTGAAAATGGCTGCTTAGAACTACGAACTACGTACTTTGCATTAATGTTTGACGTTTAGTAATGCTTCTTGAATTCTCATTTCTTTCTACGTGGGTCAGAATATCAACAAGACTTTGAAAATTAATTTAAAAAGAATAAAGCGAAACAATCATACGTACGAACAAAAATCACAACACTTTTAGCATTTTCTTCGTTACCATGTGCGTTTGTTTTAGTTTTCAATTCCGCCATTAGACAGTGACTTCAGTGCCCCCTATAGTTCGTTGGAGTTGCGAATTGAATGTTTATTAGAAGTCGTTGAAATCTCTTGTACCCTACATTGTAATATAATCTGCAACATCATAGAAATCTTGTGGTACTATGAAATAAAAATGTGGAGTTTTTAAGTAATAAAATTTTTTATTTCTGGTTCACAGTTGCACTGCTGTTATCAAAATTAAAAAACCCCTGACTGAGTCGCAAATGTAGAAAATCAAGTGGGAAAATTGAAAATCTTTTTAAAAGCCTTATACTATTAAAAGTAAATTACAAGTATTTTATTTGTTAACAAATAGAAACTGGCAACAGATAAACATTTTAAAAATCGTTGCGTTTAATTTTCTTGTCGGCAAACAATGAATTCGTTTACCAAATGCGTGAATAGAGGCTTAGCCTTTTTAAAAATCTGCTTCAAAAAAAGTTATAATTCGAATTCTATATAACATGGATTTATTTTGGTATTAAATTTTTTAAATATGCTTTCACTGCAAAAATCGCGGAAAACCTCTTAGAGGTTTTTAATTAATATCTTCGTTAATTAAAGTCATCCGAAGATGCAACCTAGCTAAGAACACTCTCGATCCTCCTTTCGAACAAATTTTTTATTTCAAAATAGGTCCATCTGTTTACCCGCTAGAGTGCCACACACAGCTACACAGACACGTCAAACTTACAACCCTCTTCCTTTGTGTGTCGAGAGTTGAAAATAGTTAATTTTACACCACATTTCCCACATAGGTTGAAATTACTAACGGAATTAACTTTAGGCAAGTTAAAAACTCATTTGAATATCTTTTATAACTATCATTCCTTAAACTTGGAAAGCTATACAATGGTTTAGAAATTTTTCTTTAGTTTTATGCCAATAGATACAATAGCACTTAACATAAAGGTAGCTCAGTTACAAATAAATAAATTGAGGGGCAAAGTTACCTTGACTCAAGGGCTCTCATATACAAAATTGTAAGGGGGGGGGGGCTCAGATATTTTCCCTATGGTTTAGCAGAATATTTTCCCAGTTAAACCGATTTCAGGACAGATTAGAGTCATTAAATTATTTAGAGTCATTAAAATTTTTAATAACTTATTCATTAATGGATGGGGAAGAAATGTTTTTACATTTATGCAAAGAAAAAAGTACTAAAAACATGGAAGTTCTAATTTCTAAGTGGAGGGAGGGGCACGAGCCCCCACCTTCCCCCCTATATGGGCGTCTATGCCTTGACTGTATTTTTTTTAAAGAATATCTTTAATAATTTAAAGATTTTTACCCAGACTGTACTCTCTTGAGGTGCTCTTTTCTTCTCAACCTTTGTGCTCTATATCTCAGCGCACATATGAGGGCGAAAGCCAAGACCGGAAAGCAGATCACACAGGACAGTATTGGGATCACAATGGGTCTCGGATCCAGAGATACTGCAAGAAAAAAAAGTATTAATAATTCATCGGTGTAACTGATCACATTAAATATAGTAAATTATGTTAGAGTATGGCCCCACTAAATTTCGCTTACGCTTATAGGCCGTGACAATCGCTGAAACTCATGGCAACAAAGAGGGCGCTACAGGAAACCCCTGTTTCCATTACATTGCCATTGATTTGTAGAGGCAGAGGTTACGTTCAGCACCTCTTGCGGTCAAAATGGGCAACGTCCAATCAAAAATAAACAAACTTTGAAACATTGATATTGATTGGTGGATGCATGATCGGATCATAGTTGGATTGGTTGAACACTTAGAGCAGGAATATAAATGGAGGGAGCAAGTCCAATCGTGGGCTTAGCAAAAGCTGAGGCTACGAATCCAAGTTATGTGACTCAATAACGACGAATGGTTGACACGTTTTTCGTGAAACTCGAGAAAGAAACATGTTTTTTTTCCAATGCTTTATACTTGGGGTCTTTGATTCACGTAAGAAAGTCGTCACTTCCTTCATTTTATCTCTTCTCAATGGTTTAACACGGAAAATTCATAAATTGGCAAGGCTCGTTAAGCGTGAGCGCCATCTGGTGAGGCCATGGTTAGCGTTAACATCATAAAGGTCATTATTTCCATCAGGTTTTGTGAATTAGAGGTTTCCAATATTGTACATATTACAATATTGGAAACATGTGAGAAGAGATTATAAGTGGCATCGAAAACTAATAAGTACAAGCTCTTAGCAGACCTTTATATTTTGGTTTTTCAGCTTATTTCTCCATTATCGTCAGTCAGGGTGGTTTTGTCATATACTGAGTGAATTTGCCTATTTTTCAAATGTTAGTTTGTAACGTTTCTCAAGTTTATTTTTTCTGTAGCCACCAATTTGCCGAGGGTAGAATATGTACTCAGTAGGGAAACAACTGAATGAAAGTTATACTTAATGTCTTTGAAATAAATAAATAACTTTATATCGAAATGTAAAAAATAATTGTACAACAAATGAATACGTTATTTAATTATCTTTTACTAAATGACTAGTTGTGAATATGTGTTGAACATATTCATAACTAGTCAACACTTTCACATTAATCTGAAGACTTGCTAATGAGTAAAACTGTTACAAGTGCGCTTTCAGAAAACTGAAACTCTTAGACTCATCAGTAGTTTTTGAGGTTGCATCTCTCGAAATAGACAGCATTTTAAGAACTGATCATTCAGCTGCTCAATCCTTATAGATTGCAATAGAAAGCAAGCGTGTTGTTTTTGAGTAATGAAGTTTTGCTACTGTCTTTGGTCGTTTGAGATTGGTATAAGAATGAGTTTTTACAGTATTTAGCTGCAGCCGTTATTAACTAATATAGAGGAATGTTGGGCCAAGTGAAACAATTAAAATAAATTACATTTTTTTCAGAATGGAAAAAAAATGGAAATTTGATTTGAAAAATACAGTTAATAATGCATTTATAAGAAACTTTGCATAGAGGGATTTCTTTAAAATATTTGGCAGTAAAGTTGTACCTTCAATTAAAAGTGAAAAATTATCACTTTGCCCGGTACCAAGAGAAAAGTTGACAATCAGAATATTCTTCTAGTGAAATATTTTTGTATATTTAACAAAAATATTTTCGTTTAAAAGACGAGTCAATACATGACTAAATGAAACTAGTATGTTGTAGTCATCACGAAATTTTCTTCTATATCTTTCTTATAATTCTGATCCGTCCCCATGCTTGACGAGAAAGCAATATTTCCAACAAAAACAAAACTACACACCCCAAAACTTAACGACCATCTCATTTCCCGATTTATCTCAAAAGCAAAACAAAGAATGAAAATTGAAAATTATTTCAAAAGCCTTGCTCAAAATAATTACAAACGTTTATTTGTTAACAAACACAAGATGGCAACAGTTAAAAAGTTTAAATCATCGCGATTTTCTGATCATTTTCCAACAATTAAAGTCACGCGAAATATGCAGACGACAGTCTATTCGCAACTCCAGCGCTCGAATACGTTACATTGCGGTGATTTACAAAACTGCCGAAAAAACTAAAACATTGCCACATTGCTTACCACGAGTGTCGTTGACGTAAACACGGGCAGTTTGTTCTGAGTATTTATTAACGCAATCGATGTGTCTCAGATTGCTTTCAGCTACAGAAATTGCTTCGTCCCTTAATAGTATTCTCGAGCTTCTCAAAATAATGTTAGTTTTCATTATTTCCTTCTAAAAAGTGAGTTGATTGACTGAGAAATGGTGAAAGCGCGTTAACACAAGAAAACTCTGGATTAACAAACTTGGATAACGTTATACCAGGTAAAAATTTTTACTGTTTTGTGTGAATTTGTAAGAATACGGGGTTTTTTTTTAAATCTTAAATTAATTTAACAAACCATATTTTACAGCAGCATTTAGTTGGAATAGACAGTATGCAAAATATTTTCTTGAATATATTATCATAGAACGAAGTGAAAAATGTTTAACCGAGAAAGAATTTATTTTATTGCTTTTATTTTCAACTGAAAGGTTTCGCTAAATTTGTTTAGGGTTATAGTTTTAGTATTGTGCTAGCTAAATACTCTTGGCGAATTCCGACCATGTTAGTTAAACCATTTTTATTTTTTATCATGAGTGGAATAAAATGGTAGAAAGATTACAGAATTCGACAAGTAAAAAGAAATAATGGTAGATAAATTGAAAAGAAAACTACCACCATATATTCGTGAGAATTTTGTTGATAATTTGCATAGCATGACATAATTAAATCATAACTCAGAAATTAGAAGCATACCAAACAGAAAAATTTAAAATTAACCGATTCGGCAATTTGAGAAAAATAACTCAGCTACAAATGCAAAACAATTAGCGCTAGCCAAGCGAGGCAAAAAAGTATCATCTTCTTTTAACAATAATTTGTAATGTCATAGAATTAAATTTTCTAGCATTAATTGTTATTCTTGTCAGGCCACAATTATTACTTAGTTTTATCAAGAATTGATTAAATATCGAATTCAACATCGCGGAAATGGCTGCTTAGAACTACGAACTGCGTAATTTGCATTAATTCCTAACGTTTAGTAATGCTTCTTGACTTCTCATTTCTTTCTACGTGGGCCAGAATATCAACAAGACTTTGAAAATTAATTTAAAATGAATAAAGAGAAAAAATCATGCATACGAACAAAATTTACTAGGCTTATTAGCATTTTCTTCGTTACCACGCGTGTTTGTCTTACCTTTTTCGTCCGCCATTAGACGGTGACTGCAGTACCCCCTATAGTTCGTTGGCGTTGCGAATTACGATTTATCTTTCTTATTGTTGCAATTATAAAACAGTTTTTATTCACAAAAAAAAAAAAAAAAAAAAAAAAAAATCAGCCCCCATGTAGCGATTGGCGCCAAAATTCAACAAACGCCTTTTTACATATGGATTTACATTTATTCCAAATTTCATCCAGAACGTAGCATTACTTCTTGAGATATGGCACCCGCAACGGAAAAAAAAGAACGTTCGATTGCGCCACCCCTTTTCAGCTGCTGTCCCTAAAATAGAATCAGCTCTTATACCTTCTAAGGGCTACGTGTCAATAATTTTTTGTTTGATTCCGTTCATTATTTCTTGAGACACAGCAGTCACAATTGACGACAAAAAACGTTCTATAGCTCAATCTCCGTTTGAGCTATTGACGCCAAAATTGAATCAGCACCTGTACCTGTTAAAGGCAACATAAAGACCAAACTTCGTTTGATCCCGCCTGTTACTTCCTGGGGATTAGCAGGCACGCATAACCCAAGAAACGTCCCATTGCTCCACTCCCCTAGGAGGAATTCGCGTCAAAAACCAATGGGCACAAATTCACATAGGGGCACATATGTGTACCGAATTTCGTTCGACTTCATGCGGTAGTTTTTGCTGTAGAGCGGCCACAAAAAACTGGTCTCACACATACGTGACACACACGCAGACAGACAGACATTTTCCAAAAATTGTCGAAATGGACTCAGCATACCTCAAAACGTTCGAAACATTTGAAATTCGACAATTTGCACGAATCCAATACTTTCTTCTATATATTAGATATAGAAGAAAATAAAAACAAATGAAACAATCAATAACGAAAAAAAAAATGATTAAATAAATGGGTGAATAAATTTGGGAATGATGAATAAAGAATTGAATGAATAAGTAAATGAATGTCTTAGAATTTACAAATTACTGAATAAATCAGTGAATGAAAATAAATGATTCGACCCTAAGCCGCGCAGCCCCACGAAAAAGCAGACATTTTTTCCCGCACCGTGACGGATCTATATTTAATTTCAAAACGTGTAATAAGCAACCTTTTTTTGCCAAATTAATTAAACGTGTATGCGTAGTTTCCTTGGCAAAAAATTTTTTGTCTGTTATCTTTTCTAAATATTAGTTTTGACGCGTAATATGGAGCTGTCTTGTGATGGACAAAATGTTTAACTTTCTGTGGAATTTTCAACTAGTTGCTTCTTTTTGAAACTAACGGTAAAAACTAATTGGGAGGAAAACTAAATATCCATTTAATAAACTTCCAACAAAACAAATTTGGAGAGCATAATGTTAGAATGGGGTTCTTTAATTCAGTCAAAAGTACTACTTTTAGTTTCAGTCAAAAGTACTACTTTTAGTCACTGCAATTGATAGAATAAGCAAAAAAAAAAAAAAAAAAAAGCATGGACTCAGAAAATACTTTTATTTTCCCAACAGTTATTTTTTAATTAATTTTTTAAAATGTCCAATTTTTCAAACAAGGCGTGGTCTTGATGACGTCAATAAGATGCACTTTGCCGCATCTTTCTGACGCGCTTCCACGTTATGATAATCAACAACCAAATTAAATATTGCGCTCTACGCTTGCTATCAACCGTATATGTGCCAATACAAGTGAGTAAAGATGCGAATTAAATATTTTGCCCTGTGAACGGCAACACTGAATGGTATTTTATCATTTGTGACGTCATCGACAGAAGCATAAATAATAAAAGCGCGCCGATTTAAGTAATTTTTTAAAATATTAAACTCAAATTATTTAAAAATTATTTAAAATGGTCAGATTCTATGTTTTTAAGCATGCTCTATCAGAAAAATATACTTTTGAAATTTTGGAAACGACCCCATTAAGAACCCTTAAATAATACCCCCGATCAATAAACTTTTAATTTCCAGTCCGTATTAATTTGTATATCTATGAACTTATAAAGATAATTTAGTCAAATGGTCCTATACGTGATTGTGGAATCACTATAGGCAATTTAGATTTTATTAAAAAATCATTCTTTGGAATTTAAATATCTTTATGATATGCTGAATGTCTTGACAAATCCAAAGTAGTTTAATCCAAATTTTGCCATTGAAAATCGCAATTATCATTGATATGCAGATTTCATTTCAAATATGAGCCAAATATCCTTAAGTTAGTCCACATCCTCGTAAGACCTGCCAAAGTACTGTCCACTTCTGAGAAGTTGAGCTATGACCTTGAGCAAGTCCATTTCTTTCAAGGGAGAACAATCAGTAAGAAGAGGAATTGTTAGGCGCAGAAGTTGGACTACCATTGCAACCCTTTATTGGCGAGAAAATCCTGTACTGATTGCAACTTCTTGCCTGAATTACATTGTTCGCCAAATGGGCAATAACACTGCAAGCTAAATCCGCAAGTTCTTAAGCCGTTTTTCAACACCCCTACTTCAGAAAATGGAATCGTTTAATCGGTCGGGTAGTGGAGTTGAACTTGCCAGAGGTGGACAGTATGTGACATGTTTCAAAATAAAACATGCTTTTAAATTTAACATCCATTAAACGATTTCTTATGATTTTATTAAAAAATGTTATAAGAGAAATGATCTCAGGAATCTAGAAATCCTTAATGCTTTTTCAAACTCATTAACCACATTTCATTTATTGCGAAGGAAAATATTTTGGAATCTAAGACAGGAAATATTTTCCCTCCACTCCTGGAAAGAGAATTATGTTTGCGTCCACTCTCGGAGAGTGGAACTATTTTTCTTGAAATGGCAATAAAACGTGATCGGCAGAAGTTATGAACTTCGGTTTTTATTCCTCTACCACTTGTGGTCGAACTTTTCCTTCAAAATAAACTTGATCCTTCGCTTTGGGAATTTATATTACGCGTAACGATACATAATGTTGAAACATTCAAGTAAGTACGGCACTTAAAGAATGTTTCGAGATGTAGACTGCAATTTTAATGTTTTATCCTTGTGGCAGTCAAGGGATTTTATATCTACTGGCAAACATAAACAAGGCATTTTTTGCAAAACAATATTTAAGTTTTGCATTAAATGTAGAAACATGTTATTGAAATTGTATAATTTTGAAAATCTGTATCTCTGATCAAGACTAGCGTAAGTCACATAACTGCTACCTTACAGGATAGAGGGAAAACGTTTGTCTGATGCATACAAGGGATGGGACACTCGCTTTTTTTAACACTGCTAAATAACTTCATTTTTTTTAGCAATCACGATTGCTTATTGCTTTCATTTGACTGTTTTTGGCGTGCTATCATTTTTCCCACCGGCGCGGCGCCACCCTCTGCCAGCACCATCACCCGTCGCGTCGGCTGACCTCACGATGCTGCTCCTCTAGCGAAAACCGTCTCCAGGTTGCGTCCATATCCTACACACACACGCATACATACACGCACCAACATACACGCACACACAAATACATACACACACATACACAAACAGCACCATACACACACATACACAAACACATACACACACGCATGCATACAGACACCTACACACAACTGCCCACACATTCATGCCTGCACACAGACACAAACACATATGCTTACACACACACACACACACATACACATACCCCGCCCCCACGCACACAAACACTCATACACACAACTACCCACACACTCATGACTGCACACAGACACAAACACACATGCCTACGCACATACACATCCCCCCCCCACACACATACAAACACACACTCGTGATTGCGAAAAACATAATTTGAATTTAAGATGACAAAATTCAAATTAATTTTTCGTTTTCCTTTTTTAAATTACGTTCACCTGACTCGATGCGGATTGAGATTCTACATACAATGCACTAATAAACGGAAAATAACAATTTTTGGACTTACGTTAGTCTGGCTTTGAGGTACAGAAATGTCCTTCTGTAATTGACATTTTAATTTTTTGTGGATTAAAATAAACTTTTAAAATTAAATCACCTTTAACGATTAATAGGTAAAAGTTTTTCCATACTAATTTCAGAAATTAAATATGAAAAGTTTCGATTTTTTTTATCAGAAATAAAATATAAACATTTCCATTATTTTGTATTTGTTGCTTTTTTATAAAAATTTTCATTGACTTAATTTAATTTATAAGCATTGAGCTTTGACGGTATACTACCAAAAATAGTAGAATTATTTTTTTAACAACTATTAGACCAACTGTAATTCAAATGTTTTAAACAAGAAAAACAGCACACGAGGAGAAAATTTAGATTATGGGTATTGAGTTTTGAATGCATACTATCAGAAATTTATTTTATCATACAACTATTACACCAACTGTAATTCAAATATTTTAAACAAAAAAAAATAAATAAATAAATAAATAAAATTAAAAAAAAAAAACGACATGTAAGTAGAAATTATGTAGATAAATTAAAATATGCGCTTCATAAAATTATTGACCAACAGTAAGTAAATAATAAGTAATAGTAACTAGTAAAGTAATAGTAACTAGTATAGTAATAAGTAACTAGTAAATAAAAAGTAAGTAAAGTGTGTCTTTGAGCAAAAGTCGTGATGAAACGTAACAATGATGAAATTATTTTCTGAAAGCATTTTTAATTATATTGCGCTAGAATGGAAGCTAGGAACAAAAAGAACATGTACGAGTGACATTCTCTAGCATAACGTAATTATGAGGAAGCGGCACGAAGCTTTTTTTTCCTGCATTCATAATTTTTCTTTTGTGTTTTTCTTTCCAAAATTGCATTTGCGGCCAATTTCCGGAAAATTACTACTGCTGGGAGAACGTGTGCTAAAACTTGGAAAATTAAAATTTCCTTATAGTATTACATTAATTTTTATAGGGATATTGGAAATTTATTTTGATCTTTATCCGATGGATATATATATTTTTTAAAACTCTTTATACTTCATTTACGTACAACTCAGTATGAAAACATACCTTCATGTATTGAGAGAATTATGTATCCAAAAATTCTGAGAAATAAATATTAGATATTCTTGGTTTTCATAAAATATTCCAAAATATTGTGACACAAAAAATGCATCACAGGAAGTATTAAATGTGATTTGGTAGCTTTCTACCGATGTAGAAAGAAACCTTGAATATGGATTTGACCACCAAGATCTCCTCTTCGCAGATTTTATCCTTAAAGTAAGTAAAAGTGATACATTAAATGCATTAAACATGAGTTGTATTTGCTGTTCTAAAACATTTATATTACACCTGTATGGTGGGAAAAAATATTTTAAATTGATTCGGTGCCCTCTATATGCGTGATGTTGAATTGCTAAACTATATGTACCTTTTTCTCAAAAAATTTCAATCTCGCAATCTTCTTTGCCATGTAAACGAATGAGAACAATGCGCACGGCCTCTTTCCCTAAGTAGCAGATTCTCGAGCTCCTATTTCGGTAGGAGAGACTGCGTGGTCTGTTATTTAAACAAGGCCGCTTTCTAAAAAGAACTACTGGTGCTTACAATGCTCGTCTAGGAAAGTAGCTACATAAGAAACCATTTAAATCAAAATTATTTTACTTTATTGCCATTCTATAAAATTTAGAGAAAAAGATATGAAAACTCAAACACTTAATTTGGTTAAAAATGCAAAGTAGTGATATTTATAGCAAACATTCTGTACAATCAGCCCCAACTTTCATCTACACATTCGATTGCTGCTCTTGTACAACTAGAGGAAATCTCTTCGCGTTTCCGTAACTCTCAACCTCCAAATCCCCTTGCGCATAATCTCTACTCGCTTTATCTTATCCCATGATGCTGTTGCATAATTTGCATGTGCCAGAAGGTCCTCTTACTGCATTATTGAAACTCATTTTTTAAGACTACTTTTGAAAAAAGGCAACAGCAATTTCAGCAAGAACACATGCACAAGCCCTAGTAGCTGAGAGTAACTGCATAAGAATTTTAAGGAGGGGGGGGGGGGAGTTGTTCCGAGGACTAATGTCTGTGGTCACTTGAAAGAAAAAGAAACACGCACCTAGCTCATGGTGTCTCTCATCGTGCTAAAAGTATATACTGCAATAAATACACTACAACTGCAATAACTACAAAACAAGAAAAATATTAAATTAAAAATGAAAAAAAAAAAAAAAAAATGAAAAACTGATTGGCTATTTTATATTAAAATGAAATTCTCGGGCAGAACTTATTCACCAATCAGCTGCGTCGCCCGGCTTTGCACGGTGCACATCGAAAATAAATGTTATGTCAAGTGACGCGCGTGTTCAACAATCAAGCTTGGGAGGAAAAAAAAATCAGTGAAAATTTGCTGTAGATTGTGAAAAAGTAACCAAAAAGGAAACATTTTAAATCCTCCGATTACAGGAAAAGCCTCAAAACAAAAGCCTGAATTTTATTTCTTCATATCCGAGAAAAAAATGGCAACACATCTTTCTTTTCAATGATTTTTCGCACGACGAATTTTAATAACAGTATTGTTACGGAAAGTTGAGATGAAGCACTGAATAATAATTTGAATGGAGTCTTTGAAAAATAGGGATTTTATGTCGAAATCATAGACTAATAATAAGAGTAGACCGAGCTATGGCAACCCTTTTGCTGCTCATAAACCAAACCATGTGACTGGTGGATATCCTAGCAACAGCGGGCGTTGATGGTAGCAGACGATCAACGCCCCCGAGAAATAAAACGAATAGAATTGATGTAAGACGGAAGAATGAGCATCAAGTTTTTCATCAGCAAGTCTGGGAAAGCTCAGTCTACTCTTATTATTAGTCTATGGTCGAAATCTAAGCATCATAATTTTTCTGTTTTTAATTGATATCTTCGCTAATTATTATCGGAGGATTGTGTTGAATAGTCAAACATAAAAACGGGGAAAATTTTGAATCCATCGATCCTGGTTCAATGGTCAGTTTACTGCCGTTCTGGAGAAGCAACTCAGACATAGATAGATAGATACATAGATAGATACATAAATAGGTAGATAGATAGGTAGATAGGTACATACGCTCAGTTTTTAATTATGTAAGATTAAACCAAGAACTTCTTCACTGTGTCATTTTAAAAGACAAAATACTGAAAGGAAAAAAATATAATTGAGAATTTAGCTGGAATACAATGGTATATTCTCTTAGGACACCCCTATTATTTGAATTAATTTCTACCTCCAGCGAAATTAAATATAGAACGGAGTACACTTTTTTTTTGTGTAACAGCTTTTATTCTGGCATTTCTCCAAACAGCGGTAAAAGAAGAGGAACTGAAAATCAATATTTAAAAAGTTCTTGAAGTTAGGTGTTGGCAGTTACTTTTACGCAAAAGTTCTGTCTTGAAGAGTAACAACTAATTAGGCATGAAGATTTAGATTTTTAAGAATATGCACTGTAAAAAGTCCTTAAAATGACAGAGTTGTTTTTCGAGGATGGGCGTCATTTTCATCCGTTAATGTACATAATAAAAATTAAGAACAATAGGCAGGAAATAATGAGAGAATAGTTCTGCATGCAAAATATTCAACTAGTTTGTCTTTTTTCGTAATGAAAGTTCGTTATGCCTTAAAACAATATTAAGTCTTTTATTAGAAATTATTCAGAAGCAAAATTTTGAAAAATTTGCCCCATCAGAAATTTATAATTAAAAAAACACCAACTGGTGATGGTGGACTGAGTCGCAAATATAGAATCAAGAAGGAAAATTGAAAATCATTTAGAAAGCCTACTATTATCAAAAATCAATTGCATGTATTTTATTTGTTCAGGAATTTTAACTGGCAACATAATTTTTCTAAAAAAATCATTATGTTTTTTCCTCGTCGGACCAACCAATGAATTCCGTTACCAAACGCGTGAAAAAAGGCTTAAACGTATTTAAAATCTGCTAAAAAAAACGTTATAATTCAAATTCTATAAAGCAGGGGTTCTCAAACTGGGTGCCGCGGCACTTTGGGGTGCCGCAAGAAGAGGTGAGGAGTGCCTCAAAGTATCCGTGGTAAGGTGAATGCGCCAAATTATGCCCGATTGTCCAGTTAGGAAATCCTCCATTTTTTATTACAGTGTAACAAAAATTCACTAGTCCTCTTTCATCGCCATCAAAAAGCCAAGCTGATGATAAAGCGTTATCAACAAGCCATTTTTAACTCTCAGGGAACAGTGTAGTAAAAGTTGTTGCAGAAGAGTGATTTCAAAACCAACTGATCTTAATTTATGGTAGATTTTGTTTCTACATGGTGTTCTGAAGTTTAACTAGAACAAGTGCACGAACTGTGCGCAGGGGGGGGGGGGGGGACCTTGAAAATAGCGACTTGTTAGTTGTTTACATAATCGAGGTGGACTAGGGTGCCCGTGAGAAAATTCCAAATCTTCAAAGGGTGCCGCTAGTCGAAAAGGTTTGAGAATCCCTGCTATAAAGTATTGAAGTTCCAAACACATTCCATCAGATGCAAAAAAAAAAAAAAAAAAAAAAAAAATACTCTTTGTTTTGGTACTACATTTTTAAATTTTAAATATGTTTTCACTGCAAAAATCGAGGAAAACATTTTACAGGTTTTTTTATTGATATCTTCGATAGTGAATTTCGTCCGAAGACGCAACCTAGCTACACTCTCGATCAACTCCCCCCCCCCCCTTTTGAACAATTTTTTTTTCCAAAATCGGTACACCAATTTAGGCGCTAAAATGCCACCACAGATACACACACGCACGCACACACACAGATACACAGACACGTCAAACTTATATCCCCCTTCCTTTGTGTGTCGGGTGTTAAAAATGTACGTAAGGATACAGTCCAAAGAACAAATTTTGACACAATGTGTGCTTATGCTTAGTGAAAAAAGGTTAGTCCAACTCAGATAAGGATTTAGAAATACGAAATACACTTATTGACCTAAAAATTAGAGCACCAAGAAGTAAATGAGCGGGACATCATGTATTACATCAACGCATTCCTGCTAGAGGTTGCCCAACAGAGCACTACGATCACCATTCAATTGTAATTGTTCCTCAATAAAGATAATGTTGCCATGATTTTGTTATCACTTCCTTATGTAACGTTGTACTTATCCGAGTAAAATTTCATTTCAATATGACAACTTTTTATTGGGGCGTAAATTCTCAAGTCAATCAGTGTATATAGTGACATTTTTCCAGACAAAGAATTATTTGGGTCACTCCACCGTCAACAAAAAGACATTTAATTTTCATTAAAATTTTGTCATATCTCTTAACATTTAAATTAAACAGGAGTAAGAATTTTTTTCACTCTTTACATTTTGATACAAAGATACTCCTGACACAATTATATTTTTATTTAGCAACGAGAAAGTCGCCCGTCAAGGTATGACGGGTGAAAATTGCTTCTACTCTTCTACATTTGAACGAAGTCATTGCCTATTCAGTAAATTACGTGAAATACACCGCCAGCTCAGTCATTTCCAGCCGAGGACTGCAGTTTCGTGCTTATTAGCACTCATCAGCCCGGCATAGGAAAATGACTGAGCTGAAGATGGAAAACCTCTAAGGAAGTCAAGAGTGCGAAACAAACTGGTAGCTAATATAGAATTAGCAGACCAGTCATTGCCTGTTTGGTGAAATTTTGATAGTTGAAATGTAAACCTAACTCCAGTGGCTGAACCCTAAACTCCAGTAGGTAGCGTTCATAGTTGACCGCTTTTTCGTTTCTTCATTTCCCCTGAAATGACACAGTCTTACCAGTAAAACAGACAGAGAGAGATTCGGACACACTCACACACACACAGACTTTCAGCTTTATTATTACTGTCTGACCATCGATTACATGGAAAGGCTGATATCTGGTTTATAGGCGGAAATGGACGTATCTATTAGTTTATAGGAGTGTTAGTTTGTTACAGATGTGCACTTTTGCCTCTCTATTATTTAGCTTTAGTTTTGTAAAAATGAAAATTTGCTCACAGCAACATTTTTTGAATCTAAATTATATTCGATCTACATTCTCACGGAAAAAAATAATTGATTTATTTATTCACAACGAAGTTTTGAGCTTAGCATTTTTCTTTTACGTTCCTGAACGAAATGAAAATATTTTCTTTTCCTTTTGTTGTTTCCATGGTAACTATTTTTGTTTCCCTTCATTTTATTTTAGAGAATGCCATAAATGAATAAGGCACAAGTGACATTATAAAACGCGTGCATCGAAATCCTATTGTTATTTTCCCTTCTCCCCCGCTAGATTCAGTCAGATGGACTAGTCTTTACTTGGCAGATTGCCAAATTACATATAATCCGCGGTCAAACAGTACTAAAGAAGATAATTAAAAACTGAGCGTATATGTACCTATGTATGTAATATGTATGTATGTATGTATGTATGTCCAAGTTTCTTCTCACGAACGACAGTGAACTGACCATCGAACCAGGTATCGATGGATTCGTAATCTTCCCGTCTTTATGTTTGGCTATTTAACACAATCCTCCGATAATAATTAACGGAGATATCAATTAAAAACTATTAATTATGATGCTTAGATTTCGACATAAAATTTCGAAGGCTTTCCTCCCTTCAAATAATTATTCAGTGCTTCATCTCAACTTTCCGCAACAATGCTTTTATTAAAATTTGTAGCGTTGAAGAAAATCATTGAGACGAAAGATTTGTTGCAATTTTTTTTTCTCGAATATAAACATAAAATTCTGTTTTTTTTTTTTTTTTTTTTTTTTTGAGGCTTTTTTTTGTTATCGGGAGATTTTGAAAATGTTTTCTTTTTGGATATTTTTCTGCAATCTGTTGCAAATGTGAGATTTTTTTGTTTTGTTCAAGCCTTATTGTTGAACACGTGTCACTTGACCGAACTTTTATTTTCTAGGCAGACCGTGCAGAGCCGGGCGACGTAGCTAGTTTATACATAATATGGGAAGACAAATTTTTTTTTTTTTTTTTTCAAACTTATATGTTTATTTCGTTGATTTTTCAGTCAACTGTTTACAAAAAAAAAAAAAAAAAAAAAAAAATCTACAACTGGTTTATCTAGTTTGTCATAAAACAATTCAGTGAGTTTGCAATTTAATATATATATATATATTAAATTGCAAACGTGCCTCATATATATATATATATATATGAGGATTTTAAAAATTTGACTTGGTAATAAAGAACAATTTAGATTAATTGTAACAAGGAGCACCCCGACGCGAGGTCGCTGTGACCTCAATTACGACCTCAGTCAATAAAGCGAATTGCTTCAATCTTTGAGAATCTTTGAGCACGCAGTCGGGTTCAAGAGCGGACGGGAAGTTTGACGGGACGGGTTCCCTCGGTCGGTGGACGGGCTGTTTCCCTTACATTGACGCTACGTTGACAATGAAACATGTTTTACAGAGTTTAAAATTTCCAGCTAAGTGCATGGCAGCAAAATATCCTCATCACAGAGTATTTCAACTATTTTTTGTCTGTGGATAAGAAATTTCTCAAAACATTTCGCAGACCTGAGGTTTTATCACTTTGCCCATTCGAAAAAATTAGGTAAGAAGGAGCTCCAGATTGTAACATTTTTATTATCACTTACGAACTATGGCATTCAACTGTAAACATAAATGTCTGTAATAGAAGTAAATGAATATTGAGAAAAATGTCAGAAAGTTATGCAAAGATAAAATCCAATTTTATCTTTCAATGCAATCACACTCCAGCGATACAATGCAATCACACTCCAGTGAAAATTATGGGTTCAGAGTCTAAAGTTATTAGTATAAATAAGAGTATCACTATCAAAATCTTTTGAACAGAGAAAGTTTTTTAGCGTGTTGAGGTAAAAATCTTCAAGCACTAGTCAAGATTCTTTTTGGACCATTGTCGATCCACCGGACAAGCGGTCGAGAAAATTGGATTGTACGCTTGTTACTATGAAGCACTACGATAGGCTTTAACTGCGACTTTTTTTCTAAGATTTTTATAAGCGATCAAAAGCTTCTTCTTAAAGTGGTATACCATATCCTTCAGAGAAAATTTTAAGATTTTCATGCAAATATTCGTCTATTTCTAATTAAATTTCATAATTAAAACCATTGTAAAAAAAAACCCTTTATTTTTGCCGAGGGCAGGTAAGGGGGGTTTATCTGCAAATTTCCCCCCTTTTTTCTGTATCTTTGTTAACTATAGTAAGTTAGCTTTACTGTACATGCTTGATTATTCGCAACTCAAATAAACTATAGGGGACGCTGCAGCCACTGTTTAATGGCGGATTAAAAAGGTAAAACAAACAAATGCCGTAACATAACTTGCTTTGACACTCAGTGAACGGTAGTAATTTTTCATCTTGTTTGTGGGAAGCTTTCTTTTCTATTCTTCTGAAATTAAATTACACCACAAACTGTCTGAAGCCTGTAATTTACCCAAAAGAAAAACACGTGGAATGGAATGTTTCACCCTTTTCTTTAGTACTGTTAATCACCTCAAGGTAGCGTATTCGAGCTCTGGAGTTGCGAATTTGGTTTTATTCATTACACCACAAACTGTCTGAAGCCTGTAATTTACCCAAAAGAAAACACGTGGGATGGAATGTTTTACCTTTTTCTTTAGTATTGTTAATCACCGCAAGGTAGCGTGTTCGTGCTCTGGAGTTGCAAATTTGGTTTCCGCTATAAAAAAAGCGAGAAAATAAAACATCCAGTTCCAACATTTCTCTATTGTTACTAATGAAACCCAAACGCGTTCTCTCAAATCTCTCGGAAACTCATTTCTGCTGAAATTGCAGTTTGCCTGCCCACGGCAGTAAATAAAGGCTCTGCTAAGAACTTACTTTTCAAATTAAAGTCATAGGTAAATGCGTTTTAATCGGTCGTGCTAAACACATAAAAATTTCATGTCTCTTAAGGAGAGCTTAAGCATATTGATGTCTTTTTATTGCTTAAGGTGCAACATATCTGAAAGTTAATTAATTTTTTAATAAGTTGTATTCGCTTTACTAATTTCAAAAGAGCTTAATCAATAATTGTTAATTTTTGGCATATCAAATTATTATTTTAAAGCTTAATCGCGTTATAAAAGGCTATTGATTTCTTGGTTATATGAAACTACAAATAGAATTTTCAAAAAATTAAAAGTAAATCTCTAATGTTCTTCCCTGTCAATGACAGGAGATAACACAAAAATAATGGAACATTTCTTTCTGAAAAGCTGGAGTATGCAAAAAATACCACTAAGTCCAGTATTATACTGGTGCGCTTGACAGCTACAAGTTTTATAGGAAACATATGTTTAAGAATTTTTAATTCCCTTTTCTTGGGCGTTCCAAAAATGTTATTAATATTTTTTAAAAAATGCTGGTAAAAAACAGACTATGAAAATAAAAAAAATAAGTAAAATAAAATGGCCGTTTGATTTTTTTTTACAGCTTTAAGGATTTGCAAATAACTAAGATTTAGGCACATGTCTTAGTAATAGCAGAACATTAAAAAAAAATTCTTTAGATGCATGTTTTTCCTTTCTACTCTTTTTTTTATATATAAAAGTATTCATCAGGAAAAGTATATATGACAGCCTTCCCAGAAAAGTGTTTTGTGGTTGAGATATCATTTTACCGCAAATTATAACGTAATCAACAAATTTACATGTCTAACGATGCAGTAAATTGCAAGCAAACGAGATGTCGCAAACAGTACAGCCTCATTTATCAATGTCATGCTAGTATGGGAAGAAAAATTATTAAAGCTTTTTTTGGGCCAGAGAAAATGAAGCACTAAAACGAAACATAGCACGAATATCAATCACATATTTTCTCAGAGAATATCTAAAAAGAAAACGTATGACAACGTGATATCTGATGCGGTACATAATCACGTAATGGAATAAGTTCTTATATAAAACAGTTTTTTTTACATAATGTTACTGACTTTTTTTTTTGCTAACATTTTCCTTCTTAGAACTTCTTCACTATTCTTCTGTGTAATATGTTTTGTGGTAGGAAATGTCCCTTAAGATCTAAAATATTATCTGTTCTTAGGACATTCTTAAAATAATAGGAAATCGCCCGTCAAAGTATAACGACTGAAAATTGTTTCTACATTTGAACAAAACCATTGTCTGTTTGGTGATATTTTGATCGTAGAAATTGTAACACTAACTCCAGTGGATGAACTCTAAACTGTAGTAGATAGCATTCATTGTTGACCACTTTTTCGTTTCTTCATTTTCCTAAAATGACAGTCTTACCAGTAAAACAGTTAAGTTATTGGATCCAGTTCAGCATTGTCAAAATAAAGCATTTTCCTGCATTTCAAACATTACAAAATAATATTATCAACTTATCATTCCGTGACGCGAGTTTCATTCTTGATAACGTCAACGTTACTCGATCAGTGAATTCGCTATTATGTATATGAAGATTATCAGGATATTTAAAAGGTAAAAAAAATCTTGATTATTGTAAAAGTACAAATTTTCGCAAAAATGAAGGTATCGGTGGTTTCACGGGTTGAAACGTTCGCAAATTTTGCATAACAGAACTGAAACTTAAAAACTCCGAAGCAGAAAATACTTCGCCAGACCTAAATTTTCACAATGGGGTCATTTCTAATATTTTAAAAGTATTTTTTTTTTCTGAAAGAACATGCTTAAAAACATAGGATCTAATCCATTTTTACATAATTTGTTTAATATTTTAAAAAAATTATTTAAATCGGTGGTCTTTTATTGTTTCATTTCTTGCCGATGATATCACAAATGATGAATTGCCATTCTGTGCTGCCATTCACAGAGCAAAATATTTAATTCGCATCTTTACTCACGTGTATTGGCAACGATATGGTTGATAGCAACGTAGAGCCCAATTTTAATTCGCTTCTTGATTATCATAACGTGAAAACGCGGTACAAAGATGCGCCAAAAAGCATCCTTTGTGACGTCATCAAGACTAAGCCTTGTTTGAAAAATCGGACATTTTACAAAATTAATTTTTAAAAAACTGTTGGGAAAATGAAAGAATTTTCTGGGTCCATGTTATTATTTTTTTTTTTGCTTATTCTATCAATTTCAGTGACTAAGAGTACTACTTTTGAATGAAGGAAACAACCCCATTACGTCGTGCTCGCGACAATCATGAAAATTAAAGTCTCGCGAAAATAAGTGCTTTTACACTGTAAAGGCACTTATTTTCACGAGGCTGAATACTGAAAAACTTACACTACTCAAAACAAGAAGTAAACTGCTCGTTGTGTGACCAAATACGTCTCATGGCAAACGCATTTCATAAGCGCTCAAACTGTCAGCATTCGAACTTTTTTTGTGCTCCGTTTGTTAAAAACAATATTAGTTGTTTTATTTTGTTTTTCGTCGTTTCCACTGCTTTCATACGTCTAGCCGCATAAAAACAAATTTAGTAAAAGAGAAAGACAAACGTAAGTAGATCAAAGCAATAATTTCGATCAATTCCCCATTTATGATCAGATAAAATGTATGTTATTATACATGATAAAATAATTGCCTTAGAACAGAAAAAAAATCTTTTTCTTTTATAATTTTAATCTACACGTTTCTTAAGATTCTGAGAAAGTTTTGTGATGTAACAGTTAAACAGGCAACAAACGATGTCAAAAGTGTTGATTGCATTTAAAATTTATTTCCTTCAACAATGGTTTCTGAAATAAGTATTGAAAAAATAAAAATATATAAGGTTATTAAATAAATACTTTGCCGCAATTTAATGTTTCAGTTTATTCATTCTCCGTTAGATTCGAAATCCATAAGATTTTCAAAAGTTAAAAAAGTGAAATATTCTTGTCTGTTGATCTTGGGAGTTTTCCAAACAACCGTTAGAGCAGAAAAGTTCCAATCCGTTAAATCTCTAAGCTCGAGAAACCAACAATTAATTCTTGCCTAGGCAGTCACAAACTTACAAGAATACAAGTGCTGCCGTTCAAATAAATATTGAGAGAAAAAATAAATATGTGAAGAAGTTAAATTGCACAGTTAGATTCTTTCTCTGCAGGGAATAAGAACGTCAAACAACACTACTGGCCAAAAGTATTCCAAGTTTCTGAAAACTATCATTTTTTTTCATGGTAAGTTACCAAAAATAGTTTTTTTTGAAATTAAACTGATTTTTTTAAAGGGTTCGGGACACATTTTGAAAAAAAAAAATATTGATCAGTTTAGAACTTTGAAATTTTTTGCACTGATTCACCACCGATTTAATAAGCAAAATAATGTCAAAAGTATTATTTTTTAATTTAATTTTAATTAAAAAATAGGGTTGCTTTAAATCGCTAAAACATAAAATGTCCTTGGTCAATTTTCAATTTTTTTTATAAAAGTTATGCACAACTAAACTTTAATTTTCATTCGGCGGTTTAAAGATATTAATTCAATAAAAAATAGAAAATATTTGAAGAAAAATTTCGAATGAATCGAAGATACTTTTTTTTTAGTCACATTTTTTGCTGTAAACGATTTTTAAAATTTGCCGTATAACAATTAAAGTAAAGTGTTTGAAAAGATAGGCTCCAAATTTAATAACTTTATCTTTATCAGTTCTTAACTTATAAGAGTTGAAATGCAAAAAATCGGGAAAAATTGCATCATGGAGAAAAACGCGTTTAAAGTTTTGAAGTTAAGTATAATATTAGTTAAATGCATGCAACAAAAATAATTATATCTTTCCTTCTAATTAAGATAGAAACAAGATTCAAACGTTCTTTTAAGCAGAAAAAAACGGGGAAAAATTCTAAATGATGAAACAAATTGCAAAATTTGACGACTTTTGTGTCCCGGTATAAAATTTTTTAAAAAGAAACAATGAGTGAGGTTTGGCAACATGAAATAACGAAAGAAGTAGCGCAAAATCTCGCGGCTTCCATGCCTGGAAGAGCGGTTACTAAAATTAAACAAGAGGCGGCCCAAAAATACAATGTTTTTCGGTTTAGTTGCACTCTCACTCATGTTTTCCGCTCAGAGTAACCTGAAGTTGAAATTTTATTTCATTTCATTTGAAGGGAGCTGAAATGGAATCCAATATCCGGTAATATATATACACACACATATATATATATAATCTAAGCTTTTTTTTCTTAATATTTTTTTATGAAATTAAATATTTGTGTTCAATTGCTCAAAAAAGGATTCTGAAACAGATATTTTTTAAATCTGTCGTCAAATAGCATTTATGTTTTGATAAATCATCAAGTTAAACTCTAGATATGTGAAATGAAGATTAAGGTAAAAAATATTTTGGGTTTTCGCCTACCTTAAAATACCTTTTTGGGTTTTTAAAACTTGATAAAGATCCTTAGGTATGAACTCGACTTGTGAGTTTCAGTAACAGTAACAGGAATATGTTACTGTTAAGTTTTATAACCTCAAACTTCTAAATATTCACGTTTTTTCAAGATGTTAATTCATACAATCTAATATTTACGTGAAGGTCTTAATCTTATCAAATCTCAGAAAATTGCAACTTATTTTCTGTAAGTAAACCAGCTAATGAGTGAGCAATCAAGAAACAGTAGTATTGCTGGAAATATGTCCAATTTATTCAAAACCTTTTTTTTATTTGCACTGACAATTGCTCGTTTGTTTCATCCTAGGTGTCTTCTTTGACATGCAATCTGTGAAAACACAAAGTCAAAATGATTGTCGTTCTAAAGTAAAAGAAATGTCCTAAAAATTAAATACATAGATAACTTTTTACTCTCTCCGAAAATGCAGAAAAACTTTCTTTTTATTTATACAAATGCTAGCGTGTCATTCAAGTTACGAAAAGAAAAAGGGGACACACCTGTCAGCGTGGGCCTTACACGAAGTGTTTTGAGCTACCTTCGATCCCTACAGGTATTACTCACAAAGCATTCGACTCGAATACTAGCAGTTTTGTATGTTTATCCATGGCCCCACTGAATGCGCTGGCGCTTACCAGGCCTTGACAATTTTTGACTTTCCTGTGTTAAACCGGGGCAACTATTTCTGCACTTGAACATGGCCACACTAGATGGAAAAACTTCAAAACTTCATATTTGCCCATTCTGACCGCAAGGAGGCGCCACAAGCCACGGTTGAATCCACCAATCAACGATAAGTTTCAAAGTTTGTTTATTTTAATTAATTTATAGTACATAGAACAAACATCACTAAATTGCAAGATGCTAATTTTGAAATTAAAGGTTTCAATTTAATTTTACATGCTCATTTATAGCTTGTGTTTCATTTGTTGTATTATTTTACGCTTTATGGAGAAAGTTAATTATTTAGAGGATTATTTTTTATTTTAATGGACTTTTTGATCTTGTTTCTTGGCTTGCTTCGCTTACAAATATTTTAAGAAGAGAAAATAATTTATGGTATCGCCAAATAAGTACTTTATATGTAACTTGAAATAGTCCCTGACAGTAAGTAAAATTAAATAACCGCCATGTTAAAAAATACACCGCTACGTACCTATAACGGAAAATTACCCCCTCCCTTTTTTTTTTTTTTTTGAGAAATGCTAGATATTTAGCGCTGCTCCTAATGCTATACAATTAGATTACAAATATTTGCAAGCAGATCTCAGACTCCTGCGGATTCTTGACGGTCTACTGTGTGTGCGTATTTTATTTTTCCCAACAGAAAATTCATATCCTAATTTCCGCCAAACTTGGCGATCAAATTTTCTGCAAAGTTTCTAGTTCAAAGCTCCTTTCTCATTCATGCTTAAAGTGTAGAAAATAGTTTTTTATGACTAGAATTCAATGTTTACAGAATTTTACATCGCTAAATATTTTAATTTTCTTAAAAATATGTTTAAAAATATCGCAAAAATGTCAAGTAAAAAAATTCCATATCATTGTTTTACTTTTGCAAGGACAACATAAATTTTATGTGGAATTCTCCCCTGATAGAATGTTTTAGAACATCAACAGTGTTGATATTTTATAAAATAATCCGTTCCTTTTTTTTAATTAGTTTCACAAATTTATGTGTAGATATTTGAGGAGTTTCTTTCCCTGTTGCATGATTTGTTAAACGTTAAAAATAAATTTAAAAAATCATAATAATTTGAATTTTGGCTGCTTAAGTTCGAAGTAGGTTATTCACGATCATATATTGCGATAGGATCCTACTCGCTGGGTTTCTTGTTTCTACAAATGGAATGAAATGGAAATGACCTAGAAATGTGCACCCGTCATAATATGATTGTTGATTTTCTGGAATAGATAATACGAGGCATATCCATTAGCAAAAAAAAAAATTCTGATGCGGTAAATAAGATAAATATTTTATGCCCGATATCCACCAGTACACTTTATCATAAATATTATTTACTGCGTGAACACTTTATTACAATTGAATTATATATATTGAAGTAATAGCACCTAGGATGTTATAGGTGAGGCGGGAGGGTGGAGTGAGGATAGAACCTGAGTTAAAGTGAACGCTCTCCGGTCTGTGCGCCTTCCGATCTGTGTGTGTACACCCAAACCTGTTTTTGTACGGTCTTTTTTTTTTGTGTAGTTTATAAAAATTAATTATAAAACGAGCGAAAATTATTTATCAAACGAGTGCGTTGTAGTATCATCAAGGGTCGACAGGGGTATCCGATGGGAAGTCACTGTGACTTTCCAAAAATTTCTTAATTCGGGAAATTTTTCGGGAGTCGACAAAATTATCATCGCTTGGTTTATTTTGATTTCGTTTAAATATAACATTTTGGGTATTTTTTACGTGAGACTTTTTTTATGCAGTCCCTATCCACCGCATAAAAAATATTTTTTAACTCAGTTGCGAAAACTTTTTAAAGCTACTGGTGAAGTATTTTTTTACACGATTTTTTTATGCGGTCCCTATTTACCGCATAAAAAGAGGATTGGGTATATATATATATATATATATATATATATATATATATATATATATATATATATATATATATATATATATATATATATATATATATATATATATATATATATGTATATATTAATGCTCAAAGCGTGTGAATCAACAGGGTCGTTTCCGAAATTTTAAGTTTTTTTTTTTTTTTGAAAGAACATTTTTAAAATCTTACGATCTGACCATTTTTTTAAAATAACTTGACTAAGTTTAATGTTAAAAAAAAAATGCATTAATCGGTGCGCTTTGATTGTTTACGCTTCTGCCGATGACATCACAAATGATGAAATGCCATTCACTGATGCCACTCACAGAGCACAATATTCAATTAGTTTCTTTACTCACATGTGTTGGCAACTATATGATTGATAGTAAGCGTAAAGTGCAATATGCAATTCGCTTCTTGATCATCATAACGTAGAAACGCGGTAGACAGATGCGCCAATGTACATCATTTGTGACGTCATAAAGACCACGCCTTAATTTCAAAATCGGACATTTAAAAAAATTAATTAAAAATAAAACGTCGGGAAAATGAAAATTTTTTCTAGCTCCATGTATTTTTATTTATTTTTTGATTATTCTATGAATTTCCTTTCGTAAGGAAAAAAAATCTGCCCTAAACGTTTGTGCATTTCTATGCGTATTGTACACTGATATACTACTAAAATCTACACTAAAGTTGTTATAACATGAGATGTGCTAAAAATGGAAGGGGGAAAAAGATAAATGACATTATTTTGGTGTCCGTAAAATATTGGTGCGAGAACCACGGACCCGTCGTAGAACCATGTAGTAGTCACACTCTGAATTTTAAATGTTTTTAAAATTATGTTAATGGTTCATTTTCTTAAATTGCCATCATATTTTGAACTTTTCTATTGTTCTTTTTCATTTGAAAAAGAATATTTCTAACCAGGCCTGTCAAGTGGGGATATCACGGGGGAGGGGGCAATTATGACACCCCTAAATTTTGCAAACATACTAAAATTAGGCATTTTTGCTCGTATTTTGTTTTTTCCCGAATGCAAAACCTTTGCCCCCCCCCCCCCCCAATTTTAAATGTCGGGCCTCCAAGCGCACATTTTTAATTAAATTCTGGTAATCGTTGTAAAATATACACTACATTCCGAACGAAAAGAATGGCAATTGTTAACGTAAATTCCTGTACCCCCCCCCCCTCCTCTAATCCTCATCAGGGTCAAATGGGGCAATAAAAAGACCCTCTCATGTTTTGAGAAATGAATGTACTGTCCAACCACCCACGGATTGCGTGGAATTTTCAAACATCCAGATAAGATAAATCGATGTGAATAAGAGGGAAAAGTAAAAATTTGATGAGCGTATTCCGCTCATTTGCATAAGACTGCTTCTGCAAAAGCTGACATCGGTAAAAAAATAATAGATTCGTCCATTTCCGGCTGTAAAAAGGATGTTTGTCTTTCCATACAATCCGTGGTCAGACAGTATTTACAGATTGCGGAGCGTGTTTTTTCTTCAATGTAATTTATTGAGCAAAAAAAATTCGCATGTAAATGAGCATGTAAAATTAGAAATGAGGGCTGCCTGCCATATATCATCAATCTCAGAACTGTTGTATCCAAAAAAGAAACCCCAAGGGATTTTCAATAAAAAAATTTGAAAATTATTTGCAAAGCTTTCAAAAAAAAAAAAAAAAAAAAAGCGTTTGAAAAAATATATTAAGAATTACGCATTAATATTAAAAAAAAATTATATGTTTTCTGTGTTTAGTTAAATTTTTTTTTTACGCGTAATTTTTGATATGATATTAAAATAACAATAAGAAATGCTCTTCACCTTTGTAATACAATGTTTATTCAGCACTTTTTCTCTTCATTCCTTCTTTTGAAATTAAAATTTTCGTCAAATGACGTAAGCCCGATAATAAGTCGAGAAATCACGTATTCACAGATGCCAAAGCGCCAACGCTCACAATCACGCCAAGTGGAAACAAAAACAGGGGTAGCCAGTGGCGCCCTCTTTGTTGCCATGAGTTTCAGCGATTGCCACGGCCGTTAAGTATTCAGTGGGGCCATGGTTTATCACATCTCACTTGAGCATTTAGAATCCCCAAATTCTTTAATATATCTCCTATAGTTACGGAATTTAAAAACTGAAGATTGACATTAATATCCTTCACTGACTCACTATCTCAAAAAACCCTAATTCCAAGCAGTGAAAAAATACATGAAATTTATCATCGAAGTAGATCATTAAACATAAACAAAGAAAAAAATCTAAATCTTCAATATATATATATATATACACTAGAGGACCCGACAGACGCTGTTCTGTTCAAACTTTGTAAATTGAAAAGTTAAAAAATTTCAATAAATTATCAAGTGTTTGAACCGTTTTGTTGAAAAAAATAAGTAAAAAGTAAATATTTTAAGCTGCTTGGTGTCAGAATGCGTATATTTATTACAAATTGATTTATCTAATGCCGACTAAGCATTTATTTTATTAACTTTTTTTCTCCCGTACGTGATGGTTTGTTTCTTCAGCTATACTCAAAGGATAAAAAGCGTCCTCAGATATTAAGTGTAAAAAACTAACTACGCATCTAGAACAAACGGGAAATCCCGCTGCAACATCCCCCATACAAAAAAAAATAGAACAATCGAAAGGATATCGTTTAAAAAAATGATAAAGGTGAAAACAGTTCTCTGAATAAGCGAAAATCACTCATCCCCCCCTCTCCCGATGCAAAATAAACACATTCTTCAACTAAAATGACTAAAAACTCTTTAAAAACGAAAAGCAATTCTTTTGCAATTTGAAATGATTCGCCAAATAAACAAAAAATACAATAAATTACATTAACAGTAGCTTTAAAATGCAAACAAATGATCACGCAACTCTATTGTTTATAGCCGAAGTCGCCAAGCCACCACGTTACTGTAATCCAGCCGATCAGTGAGCGAAGCCAACTCCTATCGATTAGCGGTCCGATCTTCAGAAAGAAAACTTTTAAAATTTCAAATATTGTCTAATTTGTTCTTTCCACCAAAGATAAAGATCTTCCACTGCACTGATCTTTTGTGTATAGAACTACCCTGTTGTAATTTATCTGGACGAAAATAAAATTTGTTTCGTCTTTAAATTCCATCATCTTTTCCTTTAAGGATTATCAAACTAATCAGTTTATTATCAAAGTATTCTTAACATTGGTGCCAAAACTCAAATGGATTTGAGCCGAGAAAGAAATGTTGCTGGGGACGGTACTTTCTCATCATTTGGTTAGGATAACCTAAAGCACCGATCCGGTCACATGGTTCAACTACTACGACAGAACACGCGTTTTGCGTGAACTTTACTTTATCAGTACTTTACTTTAAAATATATGCCAGGACCTAAAATCGTTGCTTTCTACTTCATCTCAACTTTTGGTCGATAGCGAACTATAAATTTGATATTGTTTTTGTTTCTCACGTGATTCTTCGAGGCTTTTCTCAAGTCAAATCATAATGTTTCTCTTTTGCTTTTATTTTTTCAAAACTAGAAACGAAGTTTTTAAGAACATCATCACAGGCGGACTATCTTTTTGAATTTAGAAGAGTGCAGTTTCCTGTTAAAGTTTGCTTTGCAATAACCATTAATAAGTCACAAGGACAGACATTAAAAGTAGCAGGGATCGATTTAAGAGAAGACTTTTTTTCACACGACCAATGTTATGTAGCTTGCTCCAAAGCCAGTTCATCAAGCAGTTTAATAATTTTAGCACCAGAAAAAAAAACTAAAAAATGTTGTATACAAAGAAGTTCTAGCTTAAACATATAGGTATAACAATAAAATGTGGATGACCTGTGTTTGCAAAGATAACCAATACTTTAAAAGGATCGTTAATAACAGTTAAAGATCGGTTAAGGACAAGGGCATATATATATATATAAGGAATCCAGGGGTCTCGGAATCTTCCCAAAATTTGAAAAAGTTATAGGTAATAATTATTATAGGGGATTTTCGAAACTAGATGCACCAAGCACTGTTAACCCCTGCTAATTCCATTACCCGAGCAATGCCGGGTACTGGAATGCTAGTATATATATATATAATTGGGGTTACATTAAATAACACTCATTACGAGCATCACATCTCACAACATCATCAAAGAAGGCGTTGTACTGAGATAGATCGCACTAGCGTTATGTTTCAACGGAAATGCATTCATGATTGTGGGGATTTAACTTTTAAAATATTAATGATGACTCAACTAAACGTAACTGGCGAAAACGGACAAAGTTTGTTAAAAATATGGTTTACGGTAGTCAGTGTCAAGGAGAAAGGAATTCAGATCTATCTAATACCAAGTTCCACAGCAGCTCCTTTAACTATAGGTGCAGTATTGTTTAATGTTCTTCAATTCATTTAGGAAACAGTTCGTTACTTTCCTGTACATCGAATTCCTAACGTAGCAAGTTTTAATTGTCGATTGCGGCAAAGGAAAACAGGAGAAAACTAGGGCCCGATTAAGATATCTGGGAGCCATAGACAAACTCTTTTCCGAGGCCACTTTGTGGTCATACCTCACAATTTTAGCCTTTGGCTAAAGCAGTTTTAGCCATTTCTGGGCTCCTAAAAGCGGAGACTCAATGTCACGGCCTCACGGTCTTGTTGGCTTATTCAGCTATCAGGCCTTGAGTGCAATTCTCCAGATCATAAGGGATGAATGTTTTCCTTTCCCCATGGTGCTTCGAAGGCATAGGACGAAGTGCTTGCATGTGGGTTCGTAACTTGCTTGGAAAATCATTTGGGTCAGTTGAGTACCGATTAGGCTGGAGGTATTCACCAGGAATACGAACTGTGGAACCAAACACCGATTCGGCTTTTGTGCTAGCTGGATCTTCCTCTAAGGTAACCCTAAATATGTTACGGGGTCGGACGTGAATGGTAGACCTTGGATTACATTGTAGTGCCTTAAAAGTAATGTGTAGTAATTTATCTAGACGCATTTCCAGAAAGGAAATGGCTAGAAAGCGCTGTCTTTGTGTACTGATTGGAGTGTTCATTCACTGAGTTGGAACACTTTTTTTTCTGTTCAGCTCCCGAAAAAACCTGATGCAAAACCACAAATGTTCTCAGAACTTTTAAAAATGAATTTCATTTTTTTATCTACAGGGTTTTTACAGTAATTTGCCAAATGCTACAGATATTTGAAAATGAATTTTCTCTTAAGTGTCTATTCACTAGTCGGTCTACCCTAACGTGTGTCTTCATATTGATTAACACACATTTAAATCACACATCAGTTAGGGAGGATCATTATATTACTCTGACTTCGCAAAAAGAAATGCTATGAAACTTCTCTCCCGTTCGATCTGAGTTATTTCATAAATGGCACCAACTATTCCAAATGACGTTTCTACCAGAGAGATTGACTTCTTTATCACATTTATATGCTACTATATCAAAATGGTTCCGATTGACTTAATTGCCGTTATTAGTTGTGCCATAGTTTAAAATAAACTTTTAAATTATAAAACGTCTTTGTTGCTATCTCAAACAAACAAGTTCTAAGCTTGATATGCTTCACTAGAATCGGAGAAGTAATTCACGGTTGAATTTGTGTGATTACTCGATAAAAATATTTTAGAACAACGGTTTAATTTTGAAGCAAATTAAAAACTAGGAAGCAAATATACTGAAACATTTTGCTACACGTGTATTTTCTAATTAAAAATAGCAGTTATGAAAAATCTTTCATTAACTATTAAATTCTATCATTTGGAATTACTTCTAAATGAATAAACAGTCGACATTTCCCAAAATTATTTGATATTTCAAAAATTTTGCAGATTTGCTACAGAACACATTCGACTATCTGATTTACAGTTCAGACATGACTCAAAATATTTTGAGCACAAGTGTAGCTTTTCAGTAAAAATTTAAAACTCTACCCATTTTTCATGTTCAAAGCATCTCCAAGTTTCAAGGAACATACAATAACTCAGTGCAGTGTACTTTAGCGTCCTCTTTCAGAGGCTTATGACTGAAACGACGCGATAGGTTTTAGAACTCTCTTCACTTCAGTTCGCGAGTGCACTAATGCGTCATTTGAATAAATTTCTCTACTTGAATCATATTTTCTGCTAGAAAGATTAGAGAGTTTAGGAAGCATTTTCTCGCCAGTGAGAATTCAATCTTTCTCTCGGAAGACTTACCACGTACACTCGAAGGCATTGTAGTAGCAAATTCAAATGAATTTGCGAAAAATATATTGGTCAGGTATTTCCTTGCTTTCGAATACTGTTCCAAATAAATAAGCCTAAACATTTATTGTCGTTTAAATAATTAAGAGAAAAAGACGTAATTAATGTTTGGCAAGATTCCATGCGTTAAAAGTACAACAGTGCAGTTGTTATAATTAAGAGTTGGCATAACACTTTTTTTTTGTGAAGAGTTGAATGTTATAAATGCGAAAGGGAGTTTATGTTTGTCTGATATATTTTCACACGTTAACTACTCAACTGATCATCATGAAATATTTCACACACGTTATGAGGGATGCAGAATAAGACACGGGTACCTTTCATTCAGAAAAAAAAGTATTTTAAAATTTTTATTTTTATTTCACAGAAATAATAAATTTGAGTTTATCTTATAGTAGAAATGAGCCTGTGAGAAGCAAAGGAATGCAAGTGCTAAAATTAAAAATTTGGAGATCACCAGTACAAATAGTGGTGAACTTCTCCTCTGCTTTGAGCCAAAAGGAAGTATTGGTAGCCGTAATATGTGCTGCCATACAGCATGATTTCGAAAAACTTTTCAATGAAAGTTACAATAAGACGAACTTAAACGTGTTTCGCGAAAAACATTTTAAAGCCCACTCACATCCTTTTGCTTGTCCCTGCCTCAAATGTCATATTTGTTCGAATTTTATAGAGTATTAAAGCCCTTATAAATCCGCACAAGATGAACTTTACCAGAAATTCGAGGAATGATTAGGACATTCATAGTTTTAAGTTACTTCCATATTCAAAAATGAGGTCATCTTGTTTTATAAAGATAAATTGTTACGTGTTTTTTCCAAGGCATGTAGTCATTTTAAGCCAAAAGGATATATTTTGTTGAAAATAAGTGCAAATATTGTTTTAAAATTGAATCCAAGAGTCTTATATTACCTGATTTGGCTTTTTGACTTTTTGACTCGAAAACAACACATTCATTACGTTGCGGGCTAAAG
Organism: Uloborus diversus; assembly: GCF_026930045.1. Lineage (NCBI taxonomy): Eukaryota > Metazoa > Arthropoda > Arachnida > Araneae > Uloboridae > Uloborus > Uloborus diversus. Next base: position 109,633,280 of record NC_072732.1, on the reverse strand, counting down.
ATACCAATGAATCGTTAAACAGGGTGATTCCAAATTCTTGTGCAAAACTTTAAGGGGTGATAGAGGGGACGATAAGAAGCAAAAATCATTTGGGAGCATTGATCGCAAACGCAATGCTGACGCGCTACATGCACACTAAACCAGAAAGTTGATGGATGCAAAACAGGTCACAAATTCATTACATAAAGACGATTTTACACAACATTTTAGTTTTTAAGAAAGGTTTAAAACGGTTGCGGAAATCTGAGATCTGCAGCTGTAATACATGCGATGCAATGACAAAGAACTCACTGGCGCAATAACGAGCCATTTCGAGAGAAAAGAAAAAAGAAAACTCGATCGTTGTGCCTTTGTTGCAACGCATGTATTAAAGTCGCAGAGCGTAAATTTCAACAACCGCATTAAACCCTTCTTAAAAACCAAAATGTTGTATGACACTGTCTTTGTCTAATGAAATTGTGACCTGTTTTGCATCCATCAACTTCTGGCTTCGTGAGCTGTGTATGTAATTCGTCAGCATTGCGTTTGCGACCAATGTTCCTATGTGGTTTTTGCGTCTTATCGTCCCCTCTATCACTCCTTAAAGTTTGCTCAACAGCTCAGAATTATCCTGCATGTAAGTTAATCGTTTTGAAGTTAATTTACCTGTTTCGACAGACAACCTAAACTGTTCGAAAAAATCTACATTAGTTGTCAGTGTTCTAATTTCTTTCTTCCCCTTATTCGAAATTACAATTTCAGAGTATACGTATTCGTATGTCTGCCATGCAACACAATGAACTTGCAATTATAGGAAACTGCAACTCAACTTACCACTTTTTGTGCAACCACATTTGCGCTTTGTTGGACAATTCAAGCACGGGCACTTCCTAGGCATTTGATCTCCACTTGGACCAAGGCGCATTGGACTAGGCGCTTGTTGCGTATTCCCTATCGTTGCCGGTCTGCAGCCACATTGACAACAAAAGTAGCAAACTAAAGAGAGCTTTCCTTTACACTTGTCACATACTTGACCACCAGATGGCATTGTTGTCATAGGGGGTGGTGTTGGCACAGGAGGGAGTGCCGGCATAGGAGAAGGTATAGGGGCAGCAATAGCCACTGTTTGGGGGAGATAACCCCCTATGCCTTCTTGCATCGTCATTGGCATAACCGTTCTCGGAACTGCTGTCCTGTGAAGTTATTCTTGAATTAATTTTAAGTAAACTTGTTCGCTTAATGCTAACCCTAGTATTTTGCTTAGTGGGAATCAAAGAGCATTTTGCTGTCCATTATCGTGTTCTAAAGACCTTATGAAATATAATTAGACATGACATAGAAAATACTAAATTCAGTCAGATTCTTTGTTTAACCATCAGAATACTTATCTTTACTAATATTATAAAGAGAGAGGGCGGATTTTTGTGTTTTTATATGTTCGAGGTAATCTCCGAAATCACTGCACCTATTTTAAAAATTCTTTCACTATATGAAAGACGCTTTCATGCTGAGTAACATAGGCTATAATTCAAAAAAAAAAAAAAAAATCCGATAAATAGTTCTTTTTTTATTCCAATTTAAGCCCAAATTTCACGTAAATTGCCTATTATTGGCTATTAAAGGGGTGAAAAAGTACTTGCACGTATTAATATTTTATATCGTTGAAAAGGGTAGAATTTTCCGCGTTCTAAGCAATTTGTTTCAATGCTCTAACTTCATTACGAGAGCAATTTGCGTTTTTATCTCGAACTTTTTTAGGCTTAGCTGAAATTTTGGCAATACTTTCTTCATTAAATCTATCAATAAAAAGTGAAGGAACTGCCCTACAGTTTTCTTTTTGACACCGTTGGAAAAAGCGAGATTTTTTACTTTAGATCTCTCTCGACCTTTGGTCGAAAAAATAACCTTCTATCTCCAAAGGAAAAAAAGTTACAAGCCGTTAAAAATAAAGTTCGAATAAATCTAATATCCATTAAAATTACTGATGTTTTGTTTCGCATTGCCATGGTTACGTCTTTTAGCTTCGCTTCATTTTAATTTCTTAAAGTTTCACGAACTTGGCGCAACGGAATTATAAGCAATAGGGAATTGTTTTCGCCAATTCTGCATATTTTACGATCTACGTTATGATAATTCCCCCAGACAATGTAGAAATTGCGAGAAGAGTTTCAAAACTAGGAGTCTTATATTATTTGATGTCTTTCTTTGCTTATTTGGCGAAATATTTTAAATTGCAGTAAAAACCGCTTCACTTCGCCAAATAGAGTTTTAAAGCAACTGTAAATCTAATTTAATAATTTAACGAAAAGTTTTAAATTCCAAAGAAACTTTAATAGGTTTTTTCTTTGAAAAGGTGTGTATGCATTTTATACAAAGAAAAATTCTCATTTTACATCAGAGGCGGAGGGGGCGTCAATTTTTTTTAATTCAACGGACTTCCATTAAATTTTCAGCACGGGCATCGCTGTGCGGGTACTGCTAGTAACTTATAAGTTGAAACTTATTGATTTTTTAAAGGAAATGGGCTTCGTTCACATCCTCCAAAATGACAAGTATACGACATTGTTCTACATCTTTATCACCACGCTTTTCAAATAAAATAGAAAGGATTTTTTATTTCGTGGTTAAATGAGGGGGGGGGGACTAGTAGAACCTAATGCAATTAAGATTTCTAGCAAAACATTATTGCTGGTGACTTTATTTTTACCAAATATTGTCAAATACCGTTAGAAAAAATAACATTATAATAATCCGTGCTTGACGCAAACGGAGGCTCTGATTTATGTAGTGGAAAGTTGCACTCGTCCAGGGCCCCTCTGTTTCGGGGCCCTAAATTCTGTTATAAAAGTCAGATTATATGTCTTGTTTACTGATTATTTTATTAGACTGCTGACCACACAAAATGCAAATCCCTGAAGGAAGCATGCAAACCATGTGAAATGTACATCGTGCGTTTGTGACGATGAAATACACATTGACGAATCCCGCTTCTTCCAGCAATATGACGATTGTCGGATTCGGGTTTGGAGAAAACGTGGCGAGAGGGTGCTGAGCTGTTGCGTTATGCATCGCCACATTGATCCTGCATCCAATCGAGGTTTGGGGTGGTACTGGATTTTACTGCCACACCTTTCTAGTACGCATTGCCACCACCCTGCAGCGGTACATCTCTTGAGGTGTTGGAGCCCGTGGTCTTCCTATACATTTAGCGTTTGCCATCAGCAGTATTCCAACAGGATATTGTGCAACCACAAGTGGCCAATGTTCAAGAGTTCTTCTTTAACCATTAGATAGAATTGCTTCCTTGGGTTGCTTGTTCTCTCGATCTATCGTCAATCGAAAACGTGTGGTTCATGCTTGCACAACGACTGGCTGGCGATATACCACCCGCTGCTACACCAGATCAACTTTGACAATGTGTGGAAGACGAGTTTACTACTATACCCCTAGGATACTTCCAAAGTCTCTTTGATTCTATGCCGAGAATAGTGACAGCGGTAATAGTCAACAATGGCGGTTGCACAAACTACTGATTTTGTCATAATCCACACGTCGCAAGAAGATGTAATTTTAATCGTTTGATCTTTGTGCAACATGTTATCTGCCAAAATAAACTTCGCTATGTTATCTCTGGTCATTCTTGGTGCTGCGTTTTGAGTGGCCAGCAGTGTATTTAGCGTGAATTGGATTCCATCTGCCCCACCTCACATTATTCACCGATGAAGTTCAATTTTTTCTTTTTATCCATGTTAACATTGCTACATTCTTTTAAAAGTTTCATCTTCGTATGTTTCTGTAAAAAGATGTTTGTGTATATTCGTTTGTTTTACTGAACTTATCAGAAACTATCAAGGTTTCAATTTGAAAAGTAACAATACAATGTAGCGTTTTTATTTGTAACACTTGCAAATATGCATTTTTTAAAACAACAAAAACTTTTTGCGGTGAGAGAGGACAATATTACAATGTAAAAAAAAATCATGAGGGACTCGATACTTTTTCGTTGGCTGAAACCACATAAAAACTCCCAGATGTCTGGAACCACACCAGAATGCCCACTGAAATCAAAATAAGTCTCCGCGCAAACGCTTGAATATTTCAAAATAATTTAAAAAATAAGCCTCGTAACACTATTTGCAACATTTTAAGTCATGGTAATGACAAAATGTCTTTGTAAGCTTGCTTGTTCTTGAAACGAGACGCATAAAATATGGACAAGCTATAAATCAATAGCTTTGCTAAATTCAGTTACGGCGTATTCGGATGGGAAAAGAAATCGAAGTACATTTTTCAAACAAAGCCTTTAATGTAATAAATGCAGGGCCGTTGCTGAATTTCGCGACATTTATACAATAAATCGGAGATTCTTCAATATTTGATGCCGTTAACACAGATTCTTCTACTTAGAAGAAAGAAGACTTCTTTTACTTAGAAAAGATTCTTCTACTTAGAAAGTTACTATTTCATAAAACTTGAAAAAGGTAAGCAATAAGCGATATTTAACCTAATACAGGCGTCCCTCGTATAACACGGTTAATTCGTTCCGCGTAGTATCGAAACCGTGTTATACGAGACTTAAAAAAGAAAAAAAAAACTTTTTAACTTATTTTTTACACTAATTAATCATGTACGTATTAAAAATCATGTCAACATGTATCGTGTTGTATCGAAACCGTGTTATACGAGACTTAGAAATAATGTAAATCAAGGGATGTGTACCGTGTTTTATCGAAACCAAGTTTCATGAAAACGAAGTAAATCCTTAGTAGAGGTATTAAACATTAACAAAATGTATTAAATAAAAATGAAATTCTATTTTTTTAAAGATAACATTCATGTTATATCAGAACCATGAAGTATTGAATTCAAGTTTCGTACCGTGTAATGTCGAAATTCTGTTATAATATTCGCAAATTAGGTACCGTGTAATATCAAAATCGTGTTGTACAAATACGAGGGACGCCTGTAATTCAATCTCTTACAAAATCGAGACAAAAAAGGTTTTGAGCAACAGAAAATTTCTCATTAGTCTATCGGAAAACACATTCAATATTGAGCAATTTTTTAAAAAATATTTGTTGGAAAATTATTCGTATATAAATTTTTTTTTTATTCGTATGTAAAAAAAAAAATTAAATGCCGTTTTATAAAAGTAGCTAATGTATTTTACTCGTTCTGATTGATAAACACATCTCATGAATAAAAATCGATGTTGTAAATGCCAAAATTTTCAAGAATTGCTGACACGTGTTTCAAGGTTCCAAGAAACCTATTTTTCAGTTTAGAAAAGTGAGTTTTTGATGTAAAGTCATTCGATAAAAGGATGACATTATATTTAAAAGCTTACATGCTACTGCGTTAAAAAGGGGGTTCCTTGCAATTCCGAAACGTGTGTCTGCAATTAACTGCATATTTGTGCATTTGAAACATTTATAACGTTGTTTTACCATTTATTTTGTTGCATGAAAGTATTTTTCATTTCGTGAAGTTCAATAGCTAGGTGAAACTTAAGTAAAATCATCTCTTGTTTCAACAGAAAAATATTTAAAAAAGTTATATGCACTTATTGCTATAGTACAGTCCAATTACTATTAACTAGATCCTATTTGTATGCAATAGAAATTTCATAGAAATATCCTAATACTTTGTAAAAATGATTGCTACGCTTAAATTTATTATTTTATAAAAAAAATTCAAATAGATTTTTATGTAAATTTACTCTACAAAAGACCTTTTGCAACAAACGAGAAAGTAAATGATACTCAGAAAATAACTTTGAAACTCTCTTTGCAGCAAAAGTTCCAAAAAGTATATTTTTCAAAAGCAAATATTATCCTCGGGGTGAATATCACAGGATTCTTGCTTCCCTTTTAAGCTAAAACCATCATGCATCTTTTTTTTTTTTTTATTACGGATTCCTTTCAGAGCGATTTTACGTTAGACTGCATTATCTGATACACTGGGTTTATTTCAAAAACTATAAGTAACGCTGTAAAAGAAAATGGCAATCGGGTTTGAATGCCTTTGTTTAGAGTAAATATTTAAACCTCGTGGACTGAAAAGGTGACATCACATACCGCATGGATACTGTACTGGTAGTAACTTAAATAATTGTTATTATTATTTATTTATTTTTTAAGAAAAAAGTAAGAAAATGAGCCACTAATTTCACTGTATTTGTTTCTATAAAAATGAAAGTAAATCAAGGAATAACATTTTCGTTGTGTTCTATATAATAAAGTTTTATTGTAAACCTATGCAAATAGATGTTTACCTACTCTACGCTTACGTATTCAAAGGAAAAACATTTCTCGTACAGGCACTGTTTATAAACTCTTTTACTGATTAAAAAAATAATAAAATTTAGACATAATTCTTTTTTTTTTATTTTGGTCCTTCTCTCATCAAGTTTTTTTCCCCCACTGGTACATTAGCTTAAGTCATGCAGGTGACATTCGAAAACTTGAAATGGCGTTCTTGAGGGGGAAAATCCCTGAGGTTCCCATGAAGGGGGCTATAAGGATCAACTCCCCAGATCATTTGGTTTTAACGCAAATCGCTAATTCTAAGATGACAGTTTATATCCATATAAAGACTGTTGTAACCAAACACTTAACTACTCATGAGGGTAAATTCTGACTACGGTAGTGCTTGGCCAAAATTAAAAATCGTCTTAATCTTCTCTGAACTTTGAAAGGTGCACACGTAAAGGGTATTAATGCTATAAAAAACTTTTAAAATGAGGATCAAAATAAAAATAGAATTATGTTCAAATCTGAAACAGTTTTTCAATGAATTGTCTTTATTAGTGCAAAGCTTAATAAACACCCTGTACATTTATTCCGCAAAAATAAATTGCTGCTAGGCAACTAAACTCTTAATTTTCATTAGAAAATTTGAAAACAATTTAAAAGTTGTAGATAGCCGAATAACTAGATCAAATATCATGAAGATGGTGTGACACCAAAATATTCCCAAAAGAGTTTCAACTGAAGTATCACAAATTTGTGGTCTATTATGCAAACTAGTTTCTGTTTTTCTGCGAAAACGAGTATTACCTGATTGGAGGGGCGAGTGCTGCTGGCGCCAACATCATAGCACTCGGATGCATCCTGTTGATGCGATCTTGGCGTTTCAAGGTTTCTATCCAGAGGGCGTGGTTACAGCATGCAGCCATTATTTAGATTTTTTCTATCTATTTGAGGCACCCTGTAGAGAGTTGGTTTTATTATAACAACTAGATATGTTACCGAACGAAAATAAGTCTTGTCATAGATCATGCTAAAAGATGTACGAAGGATAAGAAATATTGCTGGTAGAGTTAAATCAATGATGCATACGACTTTTTATGTTTCATACATTTTTGATTAAGTGCTTTTACGCTTTTACATTCAAATTTGAAAACAAAAATAAGGTGGGACAAAAGTAAAATCGAAGGACTAAAGAAATTACAACTGGGATTAGGGTGACTGTGAGTTTCATGAAACAAAGGAAGCTATAGTTGCAGTAGGAGTGAAAGGGTAAATTTTGTAGATAGTTGTAGTATTGTGGGCATTAATGGATGAGACTAACAGTCCCATGCAGTTGGCGAATGTTGGAAATTTTTGTTTGCGGTAGAAAATATTTGGCGATCAATATCAAACTGGTTACTATATATCTTGAGTATGCATTTAACACCAAAATACACGAAATCGAATTAAAAAACAACATAATTGAATTACTGTATTAACATTTAAGAATATGAGAGCCCAATACATATTAATGATCTGCAGAAAATGAAGTAATTTTGAAATATGAAGATATCACGCTGTAGTAGGAATGTAAAGGGCAATTAAGGCGCCAATTTTTCATTTCCCCCCTTTTTTCGTTTTGATTTTTGTCATCTAGTGTATTTAAGCTTAATTGCACAAGCTTGTGCTTATTACATTTCCGCTGAAAATAAAGCACAGAAAAACGCCGAATTCCAACATTTCTCTGTTGGTAGAATGGAATCCAAACAAGGTGGATACAGGGGGAGGGTCATGGGGGTCTTGAGTCCCCCCCCCCTTCCTTTAAATCGTCGAAACTATTATGCATCGATATTGTATTCAAATGACTTATGAATAAAATGTAAACAATCGCAATATTCTTTTTAAATTTATTAAAAGTTTTAAAAGTAAAGATTTGAAATACTACTTTTTATTGCTTATGAAATTAATTAGTAACGTTTTTGTCCTAATAGATGCATTGTTCCTGGCCGATTTGATGCTTTTATTGGCATCCAATCCGTTTCAGAAATTGTTTTGCAACCAAAACCTAGGTTCGATCGTCGGGGAAGGGGGCTGTCATTGCTCAGAATGACCCCTCCCCCTCCCGCTTAAATGGTTGTCTGTATCCACCCTTGAATTCAAAACGCACTTCTTCGAAAATCTCAAAAACTCATTCCGGCAGATACTGCGTTTTACCTTCCCATGACAACATACTGGTATTTAATTATCATCGCAGCCAGTAGTTTTCTTCAAATTACCACTGGTTGGTGTTAAAAAAAAAAATCTTGTAAAAATAAATTTAACATCAATATCAAGATTAATAGTAGTTTTGTTTCAACAAATACAAAAGGTTTTAAGCAATTGTTGGCGTAAAAAAAAATAATTTAATGGTAACCTTAAAAAAGTATAGTACGAATTGTGTTTTAGATTACAGCTAGCGTTATTGTTTGAGTGAGGATTAATTAAACAATAGTTTTAAGATGACAAATATGCTTTAGAAAGTACAACAAATTGATTTTTTCCAGAGTTGCTGTAACGTGATTGTAGATTTTTTTTTTTAAATCTTTGCATTGCTGACATTCAAAACACAATGTTTTACCTTTTTCGGCAATTTTGTAATTCACCGCAAGGTAGCGTATTCGAGCTCTGGAGCTGCGAATAGTTTTTAATTGCTATCTTTACTATTTTTTATCGGAAGATTATGTTAAATAGCCAAATATAAAGTCGGTAAAATTACGAACCCATCGATACCTGGTTGGATGGTTAGTTTACTGGCGTTCGGGAGAAGTAACTCGGACATACATACATACATAGTTACATACATAGGTACATACGCTCAGTTTGAAACTGTATAAGGTAGTCCACCAACTAAATAAAAAAAATATTAAATTACATTAAGAGTCCCATTAAAATGTAAAACTATCCGATAGCTAAATTAAACAACATTAAAAGCTGCATTGACTACCATCAAACTCGCCAAGCTACTACGTTGCCGTTACCCAGCCTGAATTTATTAATTAATTAGCAAAACTACCCGGCGTTGCCTGGGTCAGTAATAATTGTGAGAAACAATCGCTACTTTCATTCGTTTTCTGTTTAAACTGAAAGAACTCAAAACACACCGCTTTGACGTGATTAAAAAACGAACTTCTTCCGTACCCATAAAAGTAAAATAGCAATAAGTATAAAGAACGAAATTTATTCGGTTAGAAATGAAAGCACGACATTTAAGCATAAAAATTTGAAGAACTTCCAAAATATGAACTAACAAAAACAAAGATCACTAAAAAATCGTGCGCTTTACTTATTTAATAAAATAGTACACACACACACGCACACAAAAAAAAAAGAGCTCTCTTCTATACTGCCGTGTGCAGGTAAAGGGCAGTAACTGCAAAATTTTCATTTTTCATTTTTTTGCATTTTTGCCATCTGTTGTACGTTATCTTTATTGTACAAGCTCGTTTATTTGGTTTCCGCTGAAAAAAGGACGCGAAAAAAACGTCTTATTTCAACATTTCCCTATTGTTAGTATGGAATCCAAATTGCGTTTCTTCAAATATCTCGAAAACTCGTTTCTGCAGATACTGCTGTTTACCTGCACACGGCAGTATATGTTTTCCTAAGTGTGCAAAAAGTAGAATTTCCAAGTATTTAAATGACTTTAAATTCATGTTTGCTTGATTCAAAATTTTCATTATGGTTACTATTAATATTGCTGTTGTAAGGTACCAAATTTTTGTAACAATGGGTTTTATATTTAATCATTTAATGGGGAAATTACATGAAATTTACTGTTTTCCATCATAACTTTTTAAAACTAAGTTTTTTAGAAATAAAATATAGCCTACGTTGCTTCCTGATAATGCAGCTATCTGTGGTAAAAAAAATGGTTAAAATCGGTCCATGAGTTTTAAAGCTTACATCGGACATACACACATACAGAAGTAGCCATTTATGTATATAGATTGCAATATACTGTACGATTGTTAAATTTGTCGAATATTTTTGACTAGTGTTTCTTCAGAAAAAAAACAATTCTCTCAGCTTTCCAATTAAATAAATTATGTCAAGATCATTGCAAAGTTATCTATAATACTAGATAAATAAATTTCCAAATATGCTTCATCATTAAAATGGTTGCTAGTTTACAGAGTGTAATAACCAGTACCAGTCAAAATGTATTAAAAGAAATGAAAATATGTAACAGCACATTGTTTTAGTTGAGAGAGAAAAGAAAAGCTGATATGCTGCAGTCGGGCCCAAGGATAGCGATATCGGAAACAAAATTAAGATATTGCACTAATTATTTCTCCATCCTGCTATTTGATGGTCCCCTTGGTGAATATCCCACCATCATAAATTTCTGTTGCTTACTGTCAATGGGTTTTTCCCTAATTGATTTTCACTATTAGAATATCAGAACCATCACACTTAGAGGTACATTGGCAAATGGCGACTTATCTTCATTTTACCAAAGCAAAAACAGAAGAATATCGTTTAGAGCACTTCCTATGTCTGCTCTTCATGCTTTCACTTAAAAAAAATAATGGAACATTAATGTATCTTAATGATTTGCAGATTTATTTGGTGAATTATTTTATGCTTCAAAGGAACTTTGAATGTTTTTTAATTGAGTTGAAGGTATTTTTTCGTCAAAGTTACGGCAGCGCGGTCGCGGCGACTTAGGAAAATTTTCGCATCAAGGTCATTCGAAAAATTCCATTAAAACGTGAAATTCCTGCCAAATAAATGCGTCCGGCCATCAAAAACCATTGAAAATCCATTGAAACTGAAAATAAATCACCAAATAAATAAAATAAGTTATAAAATGACATTAAAAATTACATTAAAATAAAAAAAATGTCTGCCAATTAAATAACACACTTGTAAATTACCGTTCACTTTACCGTTCTTGCCTTTCAATGATCTTTTTCATTGATTATCTGATTTACTTGGCGAATTATTGGTAGAATTACGGTAACCGGGTCGCGGCGATAAATATTTCATTCTGGGAATCCGCTACCTTACCTTGGCGACGGAGCAATTTTGGTAACCCTACACCAAAACTGATTTGCTATTCGTTTGGCCAATCAGACATTTCTGAATTCACCTTTACAAAATTGTAATTTATTTGTCCAATAAATCTTTCTTTTTTTTTTTAATTCCATAGAATAATATTTTAAATTTTCTCAAAAGTAATTTTTTCTGAAAATTGGCAACGTATTGTGTTTTTTCAATTTTTAGTTCTTCGAAACATTTTATAAAATTTTACATCGCGAAATGCTTGTCACTTTTAACTCTTTTAAGTTATAGATTTAAAAATTAGTTATTCATACCTTTTGGATACGTTTTTGGAATGTGTTCGCAGTAAGTTATTCCCTTCATGTGTTATTGTTCTATCTTAAACTTAAAATTTATTAATTATCGTAATCACTCATTCAGTAAGTTAGAATTATAATTTTAGTTATATAACGTTCTCTGAATGAATATTTTGATCTGATTAAACTTATCGGATTAAGATCGTTTTAAGTCTTAATTAAACAGTAAGTATTTTTAATGGCTTTTTCTCAGATTATTTCAGACTAATGTCGTGTTCTATCCAACTTTTACTTTTGTTAAATTTCGGTAAAAATTTATGTTTCATTTTAATGTTCCTTAGGAAATTAAACATGTTGATAGAAATTGCAACACCATATACGCTATGAAGCTTTTCGTTCCCATACATCAGGATATTTTATTTCTTTTCCTACAGAAAAAAATGAGTTCAATATTACTGAAATGGGAACGTAAAGAGCAGTATCGGCAAATTTTTATTTGAAATTTTTTTCGCATTTTCGTCATGGGTTGTACTTCAGCTTTCTTGTTGAAACTTGCTTACTTGTTTTCCACTTAAAAAAAACCAAAAGGTCAAATTCCATCATTTCGCTATTGTTAGTATCGAATCCAAAACACGTTTCTTTTTATGTCTCAAATATTCATCTCTGTAGATACTGCGCTTTATCTTCCCACGTTTAAGTTAACATCTTGAAAAAAGTTACCTCTCATTTGTCTTTTCTGCAAACTTTATTTCAAAGTAAGAAAAATAATATAGTTCTATAAAAAAAAATAGGCTTAATCATTTGTTTCTTTCCATATTTTGCAATATTTTAAAAAGGAAAAAAATAATTTTAATGCTTTTTTTTTCTTTACAGTTGCAATCAGAGAAAGAAAATGTTTAATAAACAGTTGTAGTTACCAAGGTGATAGTTTGAGCAATCCGAAGCTCCGCCCTTTGTCTTCGGGTCAACTCTCATTGGATGATTTCTTTTGTTTAAATTGTAGTACTTTTTACATTGAGTCGTAGGTGCGAAATTTGGCAGTTTTTGAAAAAATATGCCAAAGAGACCCGGTTACCGTAATTTTACCGAATTATTTTATATTTTAATGGAACGGTTCCTTTCCGTTGTTACTACGTCACTAGGCTTAACGACCAGTTTAGTTTCTACCTTGGCGAAAATTTAAAAATTACGTTTACAAGGTCACTATGTTTGCTCCTCTTTCGCTAATTTACATTAAATGGATCTTTTAATGAATCGATACAATTATTTGGCTGATTATTTTACGTGTTAATGGAACATTTGAAATTCATTTGGTGACTTATTTTAATGGGACTTTTCATGTTATTTAATTGCTGTTTTATTTTTATTTATTTATTTTATTTATTTATTTATTTATTTATTTTTTTTGACGAATCTTTTTATTTTTACCTGCTTCGCTTGATTATTTAGAGGATTATTTTTTATTTTGAGGGGACTTTTAAGTCCTGCTTAAAATCTCGTTTTGTTTTAAAACAAATCTTTAAAAAGAAAAATTAATGAATGGTATCGCCAAAGGTTTTGTATGTTTAGAGTTTATACTTTTTTTTTTTTTTTTTTTTTGGCAGAAAATGAGTAATAAACTGATTTAAAGCGAAATAATAAGTTTTACGTACCTAGGAAGGAAGAAAAAAAGCTAGTTTTCTGCGCTAACTAAATTTAGTTTAGATCCAAAACGAATATCTTCAGTAAAGCATCTTTGAAGTTATAAATCTTGTTTTGCGCCGCGCGCGGCAGCAAGACATGTTGTCCTTCACACATAATTAAAACATTATTTTCTGATAATTTGTGCAAATAATAAACATCTGCCTTTCACTAGTTTTATACATAAGACAACTGTTAAGCATACGACACAACTCGTATAGAGGCTGAGGCAAGTCATAAACAAGATAATTCATTTTTTATAGTTTAGTAGAGGGGAAAAAAACCTATTCGTAAAATTTAGAATCAAACTTTTTAATACCTTTTTATAAAAATTACATCATGTTTATTAAATTTTCCGGATTTTTTTTTCAAATTCTTTTGAAAGGAAAAGGTTTGGAAGTTGTTTCCCATTTAAACGAAAAAAAAAAAAAAACAATTCATGTACTTAAGAGCGTATAGACAGCCGAAATATTCATTTTAACCATCCCAGATTTAATTATCACGACTTTTCTCGTGACGTCTGTGTGTGCGTAGGTACGTGTGTATGTACGTATTTCGTATAACTCAAACACGGTACGCCGAAGAAGATTGAAATTTTGTATGTATACTCTAAGTGGAGTCTGGTTGTGCATCTCCTCTTTTGATTGCATTTGAGTGTTTTGTGCGTCGCATAACTCATAAAAGGTAAGTCGTAGAAAGTTGAAATTTTGTAATGGCACTTTAGTAGATATAATTGTGCACCTCCTATTCTGATTGCATTTGTATGTTCCATAAAGGATCTTTTCATCACGCGTTTTGGGGCAAATCGGTGCTAGTTTCAATGCAGACTGATGAAGTGATGTCACAAAGAAACACAAGCAGATGTGTTTTGCCTATTTGAGGAGATTTGTATGTGATGTCACGCAAGGAATTACTGGTTAGTGTTTGTCTTGCTGCGGTTGGTCATATGAGTTGTGTACTGATGCAGATGATGTGACTCATTATTATTATAACTTTTGAAACTCTTAGATATTGAAACTCTTTTTATATAAAATACTAGCAGAACCCGGCAGATGTTGTCCTGCCTTATACATATTTTATCTCCATATGGTGAGTGTGATGGCATTAAAACGTTATAACGTATTATGACGTAACGTTATTACGTATAACCATCAGAAAATTTACTAACAACATACCTCTTACGAAGAAGCGAGTTCCGTAAATTTTGAAAATATCACCAACAGAACGTGCGAGACAAAAATTACTTTTTTGGCAAGGCTGAAATCGATTTGAGTGCCCCATTCAGCGCTAAATTTATACCATTCCGGAAGGCATTAAAATAATTTTCAATATTGCAGCATATTATGAAAAACAATACGTATATGAAGTATTTTCAAATAAGACTAAGCTATTGTACTTTTTAAACACATAAAACGTTTAAAGCCTGGATACTTATGAAGTGGAAAAAACGTTCAGATTTGAGTTGGAATGAGGATTTCAGTTGTAAAATATCGTCAACAGTCGCTCTAAAATTATCTATCCGAATAAGGAAAGTAGTCCCCCCCCCCCCTCCCTTCGGAATAAGAAAAAAAATTCAAAATAACATCAACTTTCTGTTTTTAGTTTATCCTCAGTTTTGCCGATACTTCAAACTTCCTCCCCCCTTTAATATTTTAATATATCACATGTATGATTAAATCTGAAAACGGGGGGAGGGGGACGAAATGTTGACCCCAATACACCCCCAATAGAATGTCGACACCCCCCCCCCCACCCCAATAGAATGTGCGTTTTCATCTGACACCCTTTTTTAATACCTACAAAATTTGCAGAATAGCTCCAAAAAATTCCCTTTAATAAATTCTCGAAACGTCATTTTTAGAATATCGACGTCAGTCTCTCAAAATCAACATCAGCATCAACCATTCTGAAATAACGATAACGGTTCATCTAAAAAACTCCATTAGAATAAAATTAATAGTAAAAATTTTCATTAATACAGCTAAAATCCATGTCTTCGGCCGGCTTACAAAAATTGTAAAACGATCTGTTAATAATTTTCGTCAAAAAGATATTGTTGCCAAATCCCGAGATACTAATAGTCACCATGACATGGAACTAAACATTTTCATCCAAAATGTTTCCAAAAAGAGTCGTAAAATTTGGCGATTGTTTGAAAATGTGCAAAAAGAAAAATTTATGGAAGTTTTTGTGCTCTTTAATGACTTTGCCTAATTTAGTTTATGGTGGATTATTTTACATCTTGAAAAACGTTTTAAAGATTCTTTTAATGGCGACATTTCGTTTACATGGTGAAAGCGGGGAAAAATTGGCTTCAAAAACAGCGACAGTTGAAAAAATTGCCAAATGTATTCGCATAAACTACTGAAATCTTTGCAAAGAGCTTGGCGAGATTTTTACTGGTAGATTGGATAATGAGTGATTGTCTGATCAGCACAAATAATAAAAACAGAACAATAATTTCATTAAAGTTCCATTTAAATGGAAAATAGTCAGCCAAATCCATTTATTATCAGCCAATCTTGTGAAAAAACGTTACTGTAAGATTTGACTTGAGAAAAGCCTCGAACAGTCACACGAAACTCAAAAATATTGAACAGTACAACAATTCTATCAACTGGGAGTTGAGATGATTCACTAAATAATGAATTGGGTTGAGGAAAGCCTTCGAACATGGAACAAAAAAAGCCCATAACTCGTTTTTCATACAACTTAGAACTTTCTAACAGATGCCATCTTCAGCAGAAAAAAAACGCTTTCGATGGACACATAATTTTAATATGTGCACGTATTTTTTAACCGTCATATTGGGGCATTTATGCAAAAATATGGACAAATTAGAATAAAAAAGGAACTATCTATCGGATTTTTATCGAACTGGTCTACAAACCTCCCCAGTACCAAAAAGAACAAACGGTGAAAGTTTCAGCCAAATCTGCAGGGTAGTTTCTGAGATCTTAGGGAACAAGTTTACCAAAGTCCATTTTTACTTTCTTCTATATCTAATACGAGCAAAAATACCCGGCGTTGCCTGGGTTAGCAATAATTATGAGAAACAATCGTTACTTGCATTTGTTTTCTGTTTTAAGTGAAAGAACTTAAAACACACCTTTTTGACGTGATTTAAAATCTAGATTCTTCTTTACTCATAAAACTAAAGTAGCAATAAGTAAAAAGAGCAAAATAGTATTCATTTAGAAACGAAAACACAAAATTTAAGCATATACAAATTTGAAGAATTTCCGAAATATGAAATTAAACTTCACATGTTTAAAAAGATTTATCAGTTAATACTTATTTTTTTTATATATAGAGTCTTACCTTCTCTGTATGTCTATTGAAGAACGAACTGTTTAAAAAAAATGTAGCCACGCGCTCCTGATCCCCTTAAACTTATAGTTATTTTGGAAAATTTCAATTATTGTGGATTCTTGGTGAGATTTAAAATGTTGCTGAATTTGCGGGAATCGTTTTGGGATACCTTGGATAATGCTCCCCCTCCTTACTTTGTAAAACGGTATGTTACTAATTTGGGGATATTTCGATAATTGGGAATCTGGCTATCTTTCTTCATTGGCGTTAATTTTTGGCTCCAGCGCCTGCGCGAGAGGTATTTTTCTTTGCAAATCAAAACAAAGAAATCGGAAATATCTATTCACATAGGGTAGCTATAAATCAGCAGGGTTACCAAAATAAAATTATTTATGCCAAAAATGAGACGACCGCGCCAGATTCCCAATTATCGAAATATCCCCCTAATTTTTGTTAAAGAGATATTGTCGCCATATGCTAAGATACTTTTGGTCACCATAAAATGGCGCTAAACAATTTCAACCGAAATGTTTCCAAAATAAGTAGTAATGTTGTTGGCGATGGTTTGAATTTATGCAAAAAGTCACATTAATGGAAATTTTTGTGCTGTTTATGGATTTACATAATTTAGTTGCTGGATTATTTTACAGTAAAAAATGTTTTTAAATATTCTTTGATTGACGATATTTTGTTTACATGGTGAAAGCTGACAAACATTATTACGTAGTCTTTGACTTCAAAAACCGCGACAGTTGAAAAAACTGCCAAATGCATTCGCTACTGAAATCTTTCTGCATAAATTTTGGCGAGGTTTCTGCTGTTAGATTGGATAATGATTAAAAAATCCGATCAGCACAAATAATTAAAAAAAACATTAATTACACTAAAGTTCCGTTTAAATGGAAAATAATCAACCAAATCTAGTTATTTTCAGCCAATCTTGGGGGAAAAAAGAAAAAACGTTACTTTAAGATTTGACTTGAGAAAAGTCTCAGTCAGACGAAACACATAAAAATTCAACAATTCTAAGTATGAACTGGGAGTTGAAATGATACACTAAATAATGAATTGGGTTGAGGAAAGCTTTCGAACATGGAACAAAAAAAGCTAATAACTCGTTTTTTATACAACTTAGAAACTTCGAACAGATGGTATCTTCAGCAGAAAAATTGGCGCTTTCGATGGACATATAATGTTAATATGTGCACGTTTTTTTCCACCCCCATATTGGGGCATTTATGCGAAAATTGGGACTAAAATTGGAATAAAAATGGAACTATCAATCGGATTTTTTTCGAACTAGTCTATAAACCTTCCCAGCACCAAACTGAACAAACGGTGAAAGTTTCCGCCAAATCTGCCGGGTAGTTTATGAGATCTTAGGGAACAAATTTACCAAACTACATTTTTATATATATAGATATATATAGATTATCATTATATTATTATTATATTATTATCATTACATTACATTAAAATTAATAGTAAAAATCTTCATTAATACAGCTGAAATCCATGTCTTCGGCCGGCTAACAAAAATTGTAAAACGATCTGTTACTAATTTTCGTCAAAAATATATTGTCGCCAAATCCTGAGATACTTCTAGTCACCATAACATGGAGCTAAACATTTTCATCCAAAATGTTTCGAAAATGAGTAGTAAAATTTGGCGATTGTTTGAAAATGTGCAAAAAAGAAAAATTTATGGAAGTTTTTGTGCTCCTTAATGGATTTGCCTAATTTAGTTTATGGTGGATTATTTTACGTCTTGAAAAAAGTTTTAAAGATTCTTTTTATGGCGATATTTTGTTTACATGGTGAAAGCTGAGAAACATTGGCTTCAAAAACAGCGACAGTTGAAAAAATTGCACAAATGTATTCGCATAAGCTATTGCGAAGAAGCGAGTTCCATAAATTTTGAAAATATCAACAACAGAACGTGTAAGAAAATAATTACATTTTTGGCAAGGTTGATATCAATTTGAGTGTCCCATTCAGCGTTGAATTTATACCAATCCGGGCGGCATTAAAATAATTTTCAATATTGCTGCATATTATGAAAAACAATACGGGTGTCAAGTATTTTTAAGTAAGACTAAGCTACTATACTTTTAAACATATAAAACGTTCAAAACCTGAATACTTATGAAGTGGAAAAAACGTTCAGATTTGAGTTAGAATGAGGGTTTCAGTTTTAAAATATCGTCAACAGTCCCTCTAAAAATATGTATCTGAATAAGGAAAGTAGTCATCCCCCCCCCCTCCCTTCGGAATAAGAAAAATTTTCAAGATAACATCAACATTCTGTTTTTGGTTTTGGTTTATTCCTAGTTTTGCCGACATTTCAAACTTCCTCCCGCCTTTAATATTTTAATATATCAAAAGGTATGATTAAATAAGAAAACGGGGGGGGGGGCGAAATGTCGGCTAAACTGGGAAGACACCCTTTTTTAACCCCAACAGAATTAGCATAATAGCTTTAAAAAAATTCCCTTTTTAATGAATTCTCGAAACGTCATCTTAGAATATCGATGTCGGTCCCTCAAAATCAACATCAGCATCAACCATTCTGAAATAACGATAACGGCTCATCTAAAAATCTCCATTTCATTAAAATTAATAGTAAAAATCTTCATTAATACAGTTAAAATCCATGTCTTCGGCCGGCTAACAAAAATTGTAAAACGGTCTGTTACTAATTTTCGTCAAAAAGATATTGTCGCCAAATCCTGAGATACTTCTAGTCACCATAACATGGAGCTAAACATTTTCATCCAAAATGTTTCCAAAATGAGTAGTAAAATTTGGCGATTGTTTGAAAATGTGCAAAAAGAAAAATTTATGGATGTTTTTGTGCTCCTTAATGGATTTGCCTAATTTAGTTTATGGTGGATTATTTTACGTCTTGAAAAAAGTTTTAAAGATTCTTTTAATGGCGATATTTTGTTAACAGCGGCAGTTGAAAAAATTGCACAAATGTATTCGCATAAGCTACTGAAATCTTTGCAAAGAGTTTGGCGAGATTTCTACTGGTAGATTGGATCATGAGTCTGATCGCACAAATAATAAAAATATAACAATAATTTCATTAAAGTTCCATTTAAATGGAAAATAATCAGCCAAATCCATTTATTATCAGCCAATCTTGTGAAAAACGTTACTTTAAGATTTGACTTGAGAAAAGCCTCGAACAGTCACACGAAACGCAAAAATATTGAACAGTACAACAATTCTAGCTATCAACTGAGAGTTGAGATGATACACTAAATAATGAATTAGGTTGAGGAGAGCCTTCGAACATGGAAAAAAAAAGCTCATATCTCGTTTTTCATACAACTTAGAACTTTCTAACAGATGCCATCTTCAGCAGAAATATAAGCGCTTTCGATGGACACATAATTTTAATATGTGCACGTATTTTTTCACCGTCATATTGGGGCATTTATGCGAAAATTTGGACATATTAGAATAAAAAAGGAACTAACAATCGGATCTTTTTCGAACTGGTCTACAAACCTCCCCAGTACCAAAAAGAACAAACGGTGAAAGTTTCAGCCAAATTTGCCGGGTAGTTTCTGAGATCTTAGGGAACAAATTTACCAAACTCCATTTTTATATATTAAGATATAGAAGAAAGTATTGGCTTCGTGCAAATTTTCGAATTTCGAATTTTGATGGATTCGAACGTTTTGAGGTGTGCTGAGTCCATTTCGACTATTTTTGAAAAATGTCTGTCTGTCTGTGTGTATGTGTGTGTGTATGTGTGTCACGTGTGTGTGTGACCAGTTTTTTGTGGCCGCTCTACAGCAAAAACTACAGCATGAAATCGAACGAAATTTGGTACACATATGTGCCCCTATGTGAACTTGTGCCCATTGGTTTTTGGCGCGAATTCCTCCAAGGGGGGTGGAGCAATGGGACGCTTTTTCAGTTTTGCGTGACTGCTATTCCCCAGGAAGTAACTGGCGGAATCAGACAAAATTTGGTCCATAAATTGTCCTTAACAGGTACAGATCCTGATTCAATTTTGGTGTCAATAGCTCAAACGGGGGTTGAGCTATAGAACGTTTTTTGCCGTCAATTGTGACTGCCGTATCTCAATAAATAATGAACGTGATCAAACAAAAATTTATCGACAAGTAGCCCTTAGAGGGTATAAGAAATGATTCTATTTTGGTGTCAACAGCTAAAGAGGGGGTGGCGCAATCGAACGTTCTTTTTTTTTCCATTGTGAGTGCCATACCTCAAGAAGTAATGCTACGTTCTGGATGAAATTTGGAATAAATATAAATCCATATGTAAACAGGCGTTGGTTTAATTTTGGCGCCAATCGCTCCATGGGGGGCTGATTTTTTTTTTATTTGTGTGAATAAAAATAGCTTTTTAATTGCAACAATAAGAAAGATAAATCGTAACAGACTGTCGTCTGCGTTCAGCTCGTGCTTTTAATTGCATGGAAATGATCCGAAATATTATCTCAATGATTTAAAATTTTTAACTGTTGCCATCTTGTGTCTGTTAACAGATAAATGTTTGTAATTGTTTTAAGGAAGGTTTTTAAAATAATTTTCAATTTTCATTCTTTGCTTTGCTTTTGAGATAAATCAGGAATTCGGAACTCCAGCGCTCGAATACGCTACCTTGCGGTGATTTATAAAACTGCGAATGCAACTAAAACATTGCCACGTTCCGCTCCACGTGTATCTGTTCACGTAAACGCGGTCAGTTTGTTCTGAGTAACGCATTCAACATGTCTAAGAACGCCTTCAACAACAGAAATTAATTCGTCCCTTAGTAGTATTCTCGAGCTTCTCAAAATAATGTTAGTTTTCCTTATTTCTTTCAAAAAAGTATTAAATGGTGGAAGCGTAAACAAGAAAACTCTGGATTAACAAAATTGGATAACGTTATACCAGGTAAAATTTTTTTATTGTTTTGTATGAATTTGTAAGAATATGAGTTTTTTTTAATCTTAAATTAATTTAACTAATCATATTTTACAGCAGCATTTAGTTGGAATGGACAGTATGCAAAATATTTTCTTGAATTTATTATCGTAGAACAAAATGAAAAATGTTTAACCGAGAAAGAATTTACTTTATTCCTTTTATTCTCAGCTGAAAGGTTTCGCCAAATTTGTTTAGGGTTATAGTTTTGGAATTGTGCGAGCAAAGTAGCCTTGGCGAGATTTCGCGTTTTTAGTTAAACCATTTTTAATTTTTATCATGAGTGGAATAAAATGATAGTAAGATTACAGAATTCGATAAGTAAAAAGAAATAATGGTCAATCAACTGAAAAGAAAACTACCACCATATATAAACTGTGAGTACACATTTTATTTATTTTGTTCTGAGTGAATTTGAATAAATATCAGTTTTTCAATTCGATGAAGAAAAAAAAACGAACTTAACAACATTGACTGGACACTTTTCCTCAACCTAATTCCACATAAATGTTTTAAATAACCTTTGTTACTACAGTATCCTACTGAAATTGAAAGTATGCAAATAAACTTTCTTGAAAATATTTATCGCAGAACAGATTGAAAAATCCAGAAAGAACGTTAAGAATTTGAACAATAAAAAATAAAAGTTCGCCAAAAATCTGTTTATAAGGTTATGGTTTTAAAATTGTGTGAAAGAATAATGTATCTTGACAAGATTTCGCATATCAGGTAAATCATTTCCATGACGAATGAATTAAATGCATGATTTCTTTAGATATCCAATCATATAGTCATAGAAATAAATTATCTAGTGTTAAACGTTACTCTTGACAGTCTGCCACGTATGTGCACTATGTGACAAAAATGTCAACAAATGCCGGAAATGTCATGAAACTGGACATAATATGTACTAATGTATAGAAAAAACAGTACAAAATGAAAATGCCGTTCGAAGCGAACCAAAAATTTATGAATTCCGAATTCAACATCGTGAAAATGGCTGCTTTAGAACAACTTACTGTGTGTTCTGCATTAATTGTTTACTTTCGTAATATTTTTTGGTTTCTAATCTCTTTCTATATGGGTCAGAATAACCAAAAGACTTTGAAAAATCTTTTCAAATGAATAAAGCGAAAAAATCATACATACGAACAAAAATCACAACACTTTTAGCATTTTCTTCGTTACCACATGCGTTTGTTTTAGTTTTTAATTCCGCCATTAGACAGTGACTGCAGTGCCCCCTATAGTTCGTTGGAGTTGCGAATTGGGATGGTCATCAAGTTCTGGCATGTATAATATTGTTTTCATTGGGAATATTGCTTCCTCGTATGGCATGGGGAGGGATCAGAATTATAAGAAAGATATAGAAGAAAGTTTCGTGATGGCCACAACATACTAGTTATATATATATAGAAGATAAAATTTAAAGGTATCTTGAACATTCTATCTAGCCTAACGAATTTTACGCTTTGCCCTCTGGAGTAGGGGAAGTCAGAATTTGACTTTTCAAGTCATTTCCCTCAAAGTATGAAACATCAGTTGCAACGAGCTGATATGATCATATGAGTTTTTATTTATTTCTGCAAGTGTGATGAATGCAAATATTTGTTTTCAGTTGTTTCATTTTTAAATGCAATCGAAAGACAACCGTTTAATATCGCCCTCCCTCTCATATAACCAAAGTGACACGTTGTATAATTATTTTCTTTTATTTTTTGGCCCAAATTAAAAAATAAGTTTTATATTTCATCAGCCAAGATTAGGTTTGCTGATTTTGTCCAATTTCATGCCTTTCATTTCTGATAAGACAAAGATAACTGCAACGATCTATATTAATTAAAGTTGTAAACATTGTGCAAACTCAGAGAAAAGCTTGAAAACAGCCATTTTAAAATGTCAACAAAGGCATGCAATTTTGGATTAGCTGTCAGAACATTACATCCATAAACAAAGTGAAGGGAAAATAAAAGATACGCAAATGAAAACCACGCTATTTAGTTGATTAGTTACTATTGACATCTGAATAAAATTTTAAAGTTAAAACATCACGTGTTACATGTGGAAAATCAAATAAAAGCGGGATGCAGAATACTTCCATTCAATGACCATTCAATTTCGAACGACTTTTTCTCTTAATGCAACATCATCTGCTGTTAGAAGAAAATAAAAAAGAATTTTTTACATAAAGTAACGTAGCTGCCAGATTTCATAAATTTCATTCAAATGATAAGATTAACCATAAATGCAAAAGCTCTTGTTTAATATGCAATTTTGTTTGCTGTCTGAATAAATCTCTTTCTTTTGCATGTTTTGTTGCGACTGGCGTTATTGACAAACATTCGACGAAAATATATTTTAAACGCGTCATCTTATATCAGACTTTTTGGAATTTCAACACAGTTAACGTTACTATTAGAATTGAAGGGTGGCAGAAAATCGATTCATTTTCTTATATTTCTTGAAAGTGTTGTGCTTACTACAATGATTAATTATTTTCTGGGAAAGCTTTTATTTGGGGAATTTTCAAGTCAAAATGGATTTGTCTGACTTCAGAAAATACTATAATTAGCCTTGCTATTTCCTGTTTAAGGTTTGATGCTTGGCAATATGCATTTTAAGTAACGGCTTTATTCTTGTAAACGTCATTTTATTTTAAAGTGAGGTGAAGTTTATGATAATTAAGCCAATTTGAAGAAGAAACTGTTGAAATTTTGTAAGCGGAAAATATTTCAAATAGTGATAGGTGTTCTAATCAGGGCTGAATTGACAGAGGAGCTCATGAGAGCTGAGCTTCTCCACTTCTTTTCAATTTTATGCAAATTTGAATCTTTTAGGCGAATTTCATACTATTTACGAGCAAAAATAAGCTGTTGGTACTAATGGGCTTCTACACGTTTTTTGTTATAAATTAAGCCTTGGTTCAATACCATAGTAATGTATGGGGATTGAATTTTCCAATATGCTCATCCATTTTGGTGCTTATGGTCCGGACGCCTTTTTCATGACTAGGAGGCATGATTTTAAATAAGTGAAGTTGCTTAAAAAAGTGAAGTTGCTTGAATGTGCGCAGCTGTTTTTGCTACCGTTTGTGGAAGTAATGAAAAATTTATGGATGTCGTTGTTTGAGTAAAGTTGATGCATCGCGCTTGGACTAACTTGATACGTGCCATAGTTTAACCCCAAAAATGTAAAGTGTCTTGTTTTTTCAGAAATGCTTTGAAATGATCAAAAACAAAAAAAGCTGAAAGAAAGGAAAGTCTTCTTGAAATAATAAAAAGAGCATATTTCGCAAAAGATATCCATACATGAGGCAGTGAGAAGCAAAGGGATAGAAGTGGCAAAATTAAAAATTTGGGAGATAACCTGTACAAATAATACGTGAACCTCTCCTTCATCTTAGGGAAAGAGATAGTACTTTATCATTGGTACTAGTAGCTCTGATAGGTGCTGTTAAACAGCATGATTTAGAAAAACTTTTCAATGAAATCCTACCTAGGACCACATCTTTAAATGTGATTTACTCAAAACTTGAATATGTTCACTTACATCCCTTTGCTTCTAACTGTTACATATGTGCTTGTTTAGCTGCAAATCAAATTTACGTTCATCCTCTAACTCGGATTAATATTTTAAACATTTTAGGAGACTCTTCTTTAAAACCAAATCATTAAAACTTCGTTTTAGTTATTTTTAGAACAGCATAACAGTTTTTTCGTTAGTGTATTTGTGTGTGAACTTGTCCCACATTGGGTCAAGTTGGACATTTCAAAAAGATATTTTGAATTTTTTTTTCTTTTAAAGTATGAAAAACAGCATGTCAACAAATTTTAAAATCAATTATTGGAAAATAGTAATAGTATCACACTTAATTGTATTTTGGTACGTAGCATTAGTAAAAGAAAATTAGAAAACTAACATGTAGAAAACGTTAAGCGCCATCATCTAAGACGCGAATGATTGCAAGATTTTCTCGGCTTGGTTTGACCTAGAGCCGCTATATAGACAGGCCGACTCATCAGCTTAAGTTTAGCCTTTTTGGATCGGATTTTTCGTTGTTGCACTGCCAGGGTTACCATAACAAAGTTTCGGATTTCGCCAAATTTGCCGAAAATAATACTTTATTTAATAAACAATGCACGTGCCGCTAATAATCGCTGGCAGTGAACAATCACCAAACGCGATTACTCGCCAGAAAAGACAACCACTCAAACACGCGCTCCGATCCAAAAAGGCTGATCTTAAGCTGATGCGTCGGCTCGTATATATAGGGGCCTTAGTTTGACCTGAATGACGTGCGTGCTTATATATTAAACTAGTATGCTGTGGTCATCACGAAACTTTCTTCTATATCTTTCTTATAATTCTGATCCCTCCCCATGCTTGACGAGGAAGCAATATTCCCAACAAAAACAAAATTACACGTGTAAAAACTTGACAACTATCCCAATGTCTGAATTATCGCAAAATCAAAGCCAAGAGCGAAAATTGAAAGTTATTTTAAAAGACTTGCTTGAATTAATTACAAATATTTTATTTGTTAACAAACATAAGATGGCAACAGTTAAAAATTTTAAATCATTTTGAGATAATATCCGATCATTTCTATACAATTAAAATCACGAGAAATACGCAGAAGACAGTTTATTACGATTTATTTTTCTTATTGTTGCATTAATAAAGCTACTTTTATTCGCAAAGAAAAAAAAATCAGCTCCTTTTGGAGCGATTGGGGCCAAAATTGAACCAACGTCTGTTTACATATGGATTCACATTTATTCCAAATTTCATCCAGAACATAGCATTACTTCTTGAGATAGGGCACTCACAATAGAAAAAAAGATCTTTCGATTGCGCCACTCCCTTTTCAGCTGTTGACACCAAAATAAAATTAGCTCTCATACCCTCTAAGGGCTACGTGTCGATAAATTTTTGTTTGATTCCGTTCGTTATTTCTTGAGATACAGCAGTCACAATTGACGACAAAAAATGTTCCATAACTCCACCCCCGTTTGAGCTATTGAAACCAAAATTGAATCAGCACCTGTTCCTGTCAGGGGCAACATATGGACAAAATTTTGTTTGATTCCGGAAGTTACTTCCTGGGCAATAGCAAGCACGCATAACTCAAGAAACGTCCCATTGCTCTACCCCCCTTGGATGAATTTGCGCCAAAAATCAATGGGCACAAGTTCACATAGGGGCACATATGTGTATCAAATTTCGTTTAATTTCATGCTGTAGTTTTTGCTGTAGAGAGGCCACAAAAAACTGGACACACACACACGTGACACACACACACACACGGACACACACACACACACGGACACACACACACACACACACGGACACACACACACACACACAGAGACATTTTCCAAAAATGGTCGAAATGGACTCAGCACACCTCAAAACGTTCAAATTCATCAAAATTCGAAATTTAAAAATTTGCACGAATCCAATACTTTCTCCTATACCTGTATATTAGATATAGAAGAAAGTAAAAAGTGCATATAGTGATCACATGATATTGGTCACATGCTATAGATGGATTACTTTTGCTTATGTAATTAAGGTTACCTTTTTGTTATGACACAGAAAACCGTGGAAATGATTTACATTTGGTAGATAAATATATCATCTACACTTGGTCTCTACAATTACGTTAGGAGCAGTTTCTAAAACACTGTACGAACTAATACGCTCAACCTACAAGTGCCTTAAGATCTGTAAATAACTATTAAAAACTCCCAAGGATTAAGTAACAATTGATTTAGTTAAATTATTAACGCAAGTTATGAAACTTGAAATGTAAGAGTAGTTTTGAAAAAAAAAAACTTCAATAACTATTAAACTGATGAAAAAACTTATTAGCGCACAGTATTTTGATGAATTAATGATGCATGAACTTCCGATTATAAAAACAAAACCCATAAACCTAGAAAAGTAATCAGAATATTAAAAGTAATAACTCAGAAATAACAGCTGCTTTCAAAAAATTCGTACAAAGAAATTTATTTTTAAACATTTGTAGCAATAGACAAATTCATTCTAAGTAGACAACCTTTTACTGAAAAATTCTTTTATTTTTCCTTCGCCATTGATTTTGCACTTCAGTTCCTTTAGCTACGCGAGAGAAAAATAATGTGTCGATTTATTTTGTATAGCCTCTGGTCTATTCGAAATGTTCTCTAGTATGCAGTACTTCTTTCTTTAGAAGATTTTTATTTGTAAATGCGTTTCAGATTTTCTGTAATGCGAAAAGGAGCATTTATGCTGGAGGGGCAAAATGTTTTAGCACGTGAAACATATTTGCAGTTGATTCTTTAAATGAAAACAATATTCTACATTAATTTGAAAATAAAAGAAAGGTTTTACGCTGACTTGATCTGCTGACTAAAGAGGATTAAAAGTATCGGTACTTCTATCAAAAATTTTGATTTGTACAGTTTTATTCTATTCCGCAAATGCCTGCACACTAATGATCACTCGGCTACTGCTACGAAGAAATGGAGTCGTTTCTGAAATTTTAAAAGAAATTTTTTCTGAAAGAGCATGTTTAAAAACATAGGATTTAACCATTTCTTAAATTTGATAAAGTTTAATATTTTTTAACAATTATTATAAACGGTGCAGTTTCATTGCTTACGATTTTGCGCATGACATCACAAGTGATGAAATGTCCTTCACTGATGCCATTCACGGAGCACAGTATTTAATTTGCTACTTTACTCACATGTGTTGGCAACGACATGGTCGATAGCAAACATAGAGCGCAATATTTAATTCGCTTCTTGATTATCATAACATGGAAAGGCGGTAGACAGTTGCGCCAAAGTACATCATTTGTGACGTCATAAAGACCACGCCATATTTTCAAAAAAAGACATTTAAAAAAATTAATTCAAACTTAAGCTTTGAGAAACTGAAAGTTTTTTTCTCGCTCCATATTATCATTACTGCTATTTTTTTTAGTGGAAAAGTAATACTTTTGACTGAAGAAAAAACCACATTTAAAAGCAAAACAAAGCTTGAATAATAAAGTAATGGAATTTGCCATTTTATATGAAATTAGAAGCATATGCATTCCAAATTAAGACTTCTTCGGAGATATTCTGGTGTTTCACCAATGACTAATGCTTATTTCTAAAATGCAATTGTAATGACATTATAAAAATAGTTGTTTAGGAAAAAATCGGTTAGTTAAAATCCGTCAATACACATAACGCTTTAAACATGTGTACCTTAATAAAACTTTTAACGGTAAAAGATAAATAACTGATTCCATGTTTCTAGAAATATAATCAATTGCGAGATGATTCCGATTTGCTTTCCTTCACTTGATTTCGGAAATACTTGAAGTCTGTTGTCCCATTATAATAATGACATTTATTAATAAAGTACAGAATGATCGCAAAAAAAAAAGAAAAAAAAAAAAACGAAAAAGAAACCCTTATGTACAAGTTTGAAACTCTAGCTACCTCTTCGCACAACCACCAATTGAACTAAAATTTCAGGCATGGTCGTCGGAAGATATGCTGCGGCGATTGTGGTGGTATGATTATACTGAGAAATTCAGAAAATTCAAATAGAAACACCCACTTTTCCTTTGCAAAAATTAATCATTGTATTGAAAAACCACAAATTACGTAGGACTATTGTCATGAAACTAAAATTTCCGAGCATTTGCTAAGAAGAGAATCATTATGGACTAATAACAAGAGGAGGAGCATTGATGCAATTTGCGTAATGCACAAGGTTTGACCGTAGATTCACCAATCACAGAACATCACATGCAAAATATTTATTTGTAAATATCTATCTCTTGTGCTGTCAATAGTCTGCCTTTTTTGGAAATTCTGTATTTCCGGTCACTTTCGTCACACGCAAATCGTTCCTACGCCATTTCGTCGCCTCAGAGCAACAGTAAGATATTTTAGTGTTATTTCTGGGATTAGATATCTTACTGTTGCTCTGAGGCGACGATTTGTGGTTTTTCAAGGCGCTGATCCTTTTGCGCGAAAAAAGTGGGTGTTGACATTCGAAGTTTTTGAAATTCTCCCAGCGTTACCGTAAACATGAGCTCCACGCTGGTTAAAATCATCAATCTCTAGGGCATACCTACTAACAAAAATGCCTGAACTTTCGGTTTAGTTGATTGTCCACGGATAGACGTTTAGGGTTTCTTATACAAGGTGATTAACGAATAAGCCCTGATTTCAAAATTAAATATCTCTACGACAAAGATTGATAGAATTATGCTTTGAACTGTATATTTATTAGAAAAACTAAAAATAGTAAACAAAAGTTTAGAAAATTTAGTTACGAAAATCGTCAACAGATGACGCTCTGCGCTGAAAACGCTTTCTCTGAAAGGAGTCTGAAAAAAAAAAAAAAAAAAAACCAATAAAGTGATGCAGTCCTTGCAATCAGAATACAATTTTGTCAATGTTCACCGTTCGAAGTAGCGACATGGCGTGAACGAACAATGAAATTTGACATGACGTCTTGCAATATCTCAACAGAAATGGAATCGCACGCAACACCAATCAACGATTCAAGCTCATCTAGAGTAGCAGGATTGTTTCCACAGGCACTGTCTGTCAATGCGCCACTCAAGAAGAAGTTAAAAGGAGTCAGATCAGGAGAATACGGAGGCCAATCTATTCCTGTGTCATTAAAACCAGTCTACACCCGGTCAATCCTCCAACGTTAGTTGGTTGCTGACAAATCGTTCCAAAAGTTTAACGTAACGTTTAGTAGAGCATTGAATTGGTTTTGAAAACTGCGACGTATGGCCGTATGACTGGGTTATAATCGGTGGAATTCCAGTACCAAAAACACACGTTCTTCAATGGAATATTCTATCCTCTTTTCACTATCCAGCAGTCGTACTGATCGCTTTATACTTCGAAGCACATTTTAAAGGCTATTGATAAGTCATTGTGATTACAGCGCCATCTGTTGATGGTTTTCGTAACTAAATTTTCTAAACTTTTGTGTACGATTTTTACCGTTTTGCTAATACTAAACGTACGGTTTAAGGCAGAATTTACCGCTAACGGTAGTAAATTAAATTAAAAAAAAAAAACAGTTTAAAATGCAATTATTTTAATGTGCAGAAAATCTAAAGTAGTACCACGAAATGGTTTTGAAATATTTTTAAATGAATATCTCAAAAGCTGTGTTGAAAACTTAATGGGTTTTATTTTTAACATTTTTCGTTCAGGTGGATTCATAATTATCGGTATGACGGCTTTTATCTCAGGAGATTGAATTTGCGAAGCAGGTTTATTTTGTAAGATTTTAAAACAGAAACAATCAATAAAGTAATTTTCTTCACCACATTAAAGTTTTAGTCATTATGAAAAAGATTTGAAGTATTTATGCAATGTTATTTTGTTTTCTGTTCCAATTTTTACGAAAAATGTAGTCATAAGGGAATATTTTTACAGTAAAGAAATTATGAACGGATAAAAGACAAGTTTTACGCACTTTAAAAGAAATCCGAAATGTCACTGATTGTTTCTGTGGAACGTTTCGGGATTTAACAGGTTTTCACCAATTTCCTGGGAAAATTAATTGTCTTTGTCAAAACGTTTCCTGAATTGCTATAAGTTGCGCGAATGCAGACTTCTCACTGTTGTGAAGACTTTTTAGCTACTAGTTTATATCTATCTGAGTTAAGTGTTAAGTGAAGTTATCTGAGTTAAATGAATCGGCTTCAGCGCGATTGCGGCCTTCAGAATTGACTAAGCCTTTAATGGGAACGAATGAGTCTGTGGAATAAGTCTGTGGTCCGTAGTTGAGTAAGAATTGCAGGCAAGTGAGAGGATTGGTACTTACTTGCGATTCTGACTTAGCTTTCGCCATGTTTGCAATAATGCTTTTAGAGCATTCTTGGTTCTTCTGGAAGGCGCCAAGCTTCACTTTAAACCTACTTGAGTTTTCTCTGAAGGTTCCAGAAACATGACTGACTTTCGTCGGGGAAATTTAGAAATATTCAATGGTAATTACAGGAAGGTTACTAATTTTTAGCAAAAAACGTCCTTGTTTTTTTGCAAGATATGTTACTGGCAGAAATTAGTTCCATAGGCTGCCCATTATTTTCCAGAAACGTTTCCGAACTGTTTTTTCATTGTACATGGAAATAGAACAGTGTGCGAAAAGAAGAAAATCGAGTTTTCGAAAAATCGCTTCGAGGTTTACACCCCTATGCTACAAACTAATTTTGTGCCAAATTTCATGAAAATAGGCCTTACGATCTAGGCGCTAAGCACGTCACAGAGACCTAGACAGACATCCAGACCTTCAACTTTATCATTAGTAAAGATAAATATTCATTTATTTAGTCATAATTTTATTCACTCAGTCATTTGAGGAAAAATATTTTTAATAATCAAATAGAAAATATTTTACTCAAAAAATAAAATGTTTCGAACTTAAAATATTTTGTTTTTTACTTTGCCCTACGTATTTTTAAAGTTAAAAACTTTCTATTTCTTTTTGAAAGTAAAAACAGACTTCTACAAATGAAAATTAAGATTTCAATGCAAGTTTTATTTTAAAACACATTATTCTTTCTTAATGTACCGTAATTTTCAAAATAAATAAATAAAACAAAATAAATACAATGAAATCCAATCTGTTCACTTTTAAAAATGTAAATTACCTTTAATATTTTACTCTGACCCTCATTCCCTATATTGATTTTACAAATGCCGCCGTCATTTTTGAGTTATTTTTCAAACAATGATCTTCTTCTCTCTGTCTGCTTTTCTATTTTAGAGGACATAATGAACAGACTTAAGAAAGGAGATTAAAACTAGACTTTCAAGTATATCAAATATAATCAATAGTCCCTTCAAAGATTTTCGACAATTGAGTTTCGATCTTTAATTACGAAAATTATCAGATTTTCTATATTATTCCCCCTTTTTTTTTGTGAGGTTCTATTAAAACTGCACCGCAGCAATGCAAAAATTTTCATTACGTAGCCACTGAGATAGGAATAAGTTCAAATAACGATAAAATAATGTTCGCCTTAATGAAAATCAAGGGATTTAATGTATTAGCCGGGTCCCACACACACAAACACACACAGCATTAATATCTAAGATAAGAGCCGTGTGCAAAATTATAGCCTTTATCCAAAGATTCGCTCTGATTACTCCATCAAAGCGAGAAATATTTTATTCCGAGAATAATTTATTCATATAGCGAAGTACTCCCCGAGGATATCGTTATTCAGAGCGCTTCTTTCAGAGCTTAAATTGCTTTCCTTTATTTTTAACGAATCTGAAGTATTTCAGGTGTATTAATAGGCAGGTATATTTTGCGAAGGTAATTTAGGTTTTGAACAAAAATGTTCCCAAAGAATGCAAAATCACCTAGTTTCAAACTTTATATCAGTAGGTATGACTTAGAAATACGTTTTAATGAAAGTATGTCTAGTGTTTGATCTTTGCACGTGTTTTACTCAAAACTTCGAGAAGTTCACTTACATTCCGTTGCTTCTCACTGCCACAAATGAAATTTCAAGAAAAGAATAGGAAAAATTATTTAGCAGGCAATTAAGTTAAATGGAACCTGTTTCAGCAGCTTATATTTCAACTTTTTCTAAAAACCAAGCGAGGGATATTGTCTATAGTGTGTTTTTATTATTCTGATTTACATTGAAATGGTATTTGAATGAAGTTCAAATCAATGATTCTGTCATAATCAAGGCAAAAATAAATAAATAAATAAATAAATAAAAGGAGAATAAATTAAACATTTCAAACATGAAGTTCAATATTCTACAAGCAAAACATGGGAAAACTACAATGGTTAACCTTTTATCGTTTGCAATAAAAGGGTTAGAATCTTTTAGTATTTTCTGAACTCATTAACTTTGTAAAATAAGAAACAACAACATATAAAAGCACAAAACTGCAGACGCGTATTTCGAAGTTTCAAGGAACACATTTTTCAATGCAAAGTAAGTGAGCTTATGTATAAAAAGGTTATACGTTGTTACACTTTTCAGGCACAAAGGTATTTATTCAACTTCATTAACTATGGTTACACTTCGTTTTCTTTCCTTTTTATGTTTTTACAACTAAGAAATTTGCAACTTGAAATTATCAGCAATTACTTTTAATGATTAAATCTTCAATAAGATAGCAGATTTTACAGCAAATCTCCGCTCCGAATATATTTTACTTTTAGCATAAACTGTGAACTGATATGCTACCGAAATTGCTTCTGATAAACGGATTTATCTTTTGATAGGAACCTATTAAACAAAATTGATTTTTGCCAGCAAGATTATAATCACCAAAAACAGTGGAATCAGTGAGAGCGCTACATAAATAATATAACTCCAGTTTTATAAAAGCGTTGGCACTTTGGCATCTAAAGGATGTTCCTTTAGAGGTATAGAACTTTGAGTCGGAAACACTATTTGATCTGTGGGCCATTTTGATAGTTGTCACTTGTTTTGTGTTTAGTCTGGTTTGCAATGTCATCATGAATAGGCAACAGGACGGTGCAACACGCCACACAGCGTGTGTCACAATTGATTTATTGAAAGAATTTTTCGGTGAACGAATAATTTCGCTTAATCGACCCGTGAATTGGCCTGCGAGATCATGTGATTTAACTACGCTGGACTATTTTTTGTGGGGATGTGTGAAGTCCCTGGTCTACACCGATAAGCCACAGACGATTGACGCCTTGGACAAGAACATTCGCCAAATATTACTCACATACGGCCCCTATTGCTGCAAAAAGTGATAGAAAATTGGACTTCCCGATTAGACGTTCTCCAAGCCAGCCGAAGTGGTCATATACCAGAAATCACATTTAAATAAAAATGGCAAAGAATAATCTTTCGAATAAAGCCAAATTCGTGGCGATTTATATCGTTTAACGGTGTTTTATTTGAACCTAAAGTTCTATACCTCTAAAAAAACACCCTTTATTTGTGATAATACAGGATTACTTCCCTCCCAAGTAAAAAGCAAAGACATTATTTTTATTAGGTACGATGTGCATCAAATTAGTTGAATGTATAAAGTCATTTTAGAACATGCATACGAACTAATTAAAATTACTTAAAGTAACAATAGTAAATTCTGTCATTTTACATCCTTTTAATTTTATAAAATAGTAATTGTAGTTATTAATTTCCTTAATCTCTCCCGTTTATCAATATCTAAAATTTAGGTGTCTACTATTTAAAAATATATCTACATTGTAAAACATCATTTTATTTAAAAATAATTATTCTAGAGGAAAGTTTTATCCGATTTTAAAGTTAACTGAATTATTCTTCCGCAGCTCAATTGAGAACCAAATCTGCTCTAAAGTTTGCTTTAATAAAGACGTGTTTATCAATGCATGTCCAGAAACAGAATATTTTAAAACTATAACGCTGTGTCGGAAATATTTTTCTTCGGAGAACTTTCGCTTGTTGAACGAACCCTAATTATATGACACTGAGGAAAATCCGATAATTGGATGCTTCAAAAGTTTTGAAGGGAAAAATGTTTCGAAAATCCTTCAACTTTAGACAAGCTCTGAAAAAGCGACGTATTTTTTAGAATACGCTTCAAGATTTGTAATTTCCAGCGCTTTCCCTATAAATTATCGTGCTGTTTGAAGAAACTATCATAGAAATCCCCACCTCCCGCGTTGTAGAATTGTTTTCTTCTGAAGAAGGTACGTTTTCGGTTTTTTCGTTGTTTCTTCTTCTTCATCTTCTTTTTTGTTATTTTCTGGCATTTATTGATACGCTGTTTTACAAACAAGACACATTTCACCAAACCGGTTTTGAAAATCAATGAAAAAAAATTATATCACACTAGCCTGTTACATTTTCATAAACCAAAACGCGGTTTTTCTGAAAATGCATATTAGTTTTACTTTTTTTTTTGTAAGCAAGTGATGGGGGGAATTCACATTCAGAGATAATAATTGTATGACCAGTATAGACATTAGGAGAGAATGGTAGTAAATGGAACAGGACGTCAAATAGGTCCCGACTAATTTCAAAAAATATACTTTTAAAAACATTCATTTTTGGTGCCAATTTCCAAAAGCAGTGGCTCAAGTAATCTGATAAAATTCTTCTTCTCAATTGAGTCATTTTCTTTTAAGAGCACAGTTACCAAGAAACTGCAAAAGTAGGTTTTCAAATTCTTTTTCAACTAGTTATTAATTATACAATACTCATTTATACAACAAAGTTTAGTTATTCTCAGTATTATATACAATTTGATGATTCCTTTATTTATTCGAAGTCGCATTTTGATTCAATTTTAACACTACTATTTTTAAAAATTCAATTACCTCTTATAAACATTGTTGGGATTGAATGGGACATAAAAAACACGGTAATGAATGAGACACATTTTTTTCTATTTTTTGCATAGAAATTTCAGAATTTCTTTTCAGTTGTCTAAGATAATTACGAAATTCAATAGTTCCTTTTAAATGCCTGAGTCATTAGTATTGTTTTTTGTTCTAAGCTGCTACACTAGTTATGTTAATTTTAAAGAATTAGGATATGTCTGGGACGTAATCCGTACTTTTTCAAGCTGTGCTTCTTATAGAACGTTGCGGCGGCCGGAGAGAACTAGGGGGAAAAAGCGACATAAAAAGCGTTCCTTTGGTTATAAGGTATATTTAAAGCTTTTTTTTTCGATTTGTTATTTCAATATACTTTCAACATTTTATCCTTATGTTAATCAATTACCATCGCCAATAACCCTTAGTATAAGTTTCTGTCGGGAACCCTGCTGACTGTGATTTATTTATTTTATCAGCTGATTAAAAAAACCCATGTTGCATATAAACTTAATCTCGAATGATTTAATGATAAATATATAGCATGTGTACAACGACAAAAAATATCTATAAACTGCGTCGCCCTGCTTCGCTCGGTCCACCTCAAAAATAAAAGTTATGTCAAGTAACGCGTGTTCAACAATCAAGCAAGAACAAAAAAAACAGTAAAATTTTGCGGCAGATTGCGGAAAAATAACCAAGAAGAAAAGTTTTCACTCCCCCAATTACAGGAAAAGCCTCAAAACCAAAGCCTGAATTTTATTTCTTCATATCCGAGAAAAAAATGGCAACACATCTTTCTTTTCAAACATACATACTCGTACATACATAAATACGCTCAGTTTTTAATTATATAAGACTAGCAAAAATACCCGGCGTTGCCTGGGTCAGTAATAATTATGAGAAAAAATCGTTACTTGCTTTTGTTTTCTGGTTTAAGTGAAAGAATTTAAAACACATCTTTTTGACATGATTAAAAATCGAGTTTCTTCCTTACCCATAAAAGTAAGATAGCAATAAGTATAAAGAACAAAATAGTATTGATTTAGAAACGAAAGCACTATATTTAAGCGTATACAAATTTCCAAAACATGAAATTATTCTTCTCATGTTTAAAAAGATTAACCTGTTGATACTTTTTTATTTTTTTTTACATGGAGTCTAAAACCTTCTCTGTATTGCTATTGACGTTGCTCGTAATCCTCTTATACTTGCTTTAGTTATTTTGGGAAATTTCAATCATTGTGGGCTCTTGGTGCGATTTTACCGAATTTGCGGGAATCGTTTTGGGATACCTTCGATGATGCTCCCTCCTTCTTTAATTACTTTGTAAAACGATATATTAATTTTCGTTACAAAGATATTATCGCCAGGTGGTGAGATACTTTTGGTCACCATAAAATGGCGCTAAAGAGTTTCATCCGAAATGTTTCCAAAATAAGAAGTAAAATTTGGCGATTGTTTGAAATTGTGCAAAAAGGAAAAATTAATGAAGTTTTGTTGCTGTTTATGGATTTGCCTAATTTAGTTGCTGGATTATTTACCACAGTAAAAAAAGTTTCTTAAAGATTCTTTGATTGGCGATATTTTGTTTACTTGGTGAAAGCTGAGAAACATTATGACGTAGTCTTTGGCTTCAAAAACAGCGACGTTGAAAAAAACTGCCAAATGCATCAGCTACGGAAATCTTTCTGCAAAAATTTTGGCGATCTGCTGGTTGATTGGATAATGAGTAAGTGTTCAATCAGCATAAATAATATTAAAAACTATTAATTACATTAAAGTTCCGTTCAAATGGAAAATGATCAGCCAAATCATGTATTATTTGCCAATCTTGTGCAAAAATCTTACTTCCAAGATTTGACTTGAGAAAAGCCTTGAACAGTCACGAAAAGCAAAGATAGTCAACAATACAACAATTGTCGCTATCGACAGGGAGTTGAGATGAAACACTAAATACTGTATTGAGTTTAGGAAAGCCTTCGAACATGGAACAAAAAAGCTCATAACTCGTTTTTAATTCTACTTAGAAATTTCGAATAAGTCATCTTCAGCAGAAAAATCAGAGCTTTCGATGGACATATAATGTAAATATGTGCAAGTATTTTTTCATCCTTATATTAGAGAATTTATACGAAAATTGTATTTTATTGCTCCCCTAAGGGGGGTTTGCCCCTCATAACGGGACGAAAACTGCCCTATGTGTTATTCTGATGCATAAGCTATATTATTGTAAAGTTTCATCAAAATCCGTTCAGTAGTTTTTGCGTGAAAGAGTAACAAACATCCATACATCCATACAGACAAACTTTCGCATATATAATAGTAGTAAGATAATCAGTATTTTTTAACATTGTTTTTCTAAAACGTAATTTCACTGTGGTGCCTCTTCTGCATGCTCAGAGACGCTGTACTTGTGCCGGAGTTATGTCAAGGGAGAACAGAATGGATCAATAAATAACTATATTTAGGCTGTAACTTCATTTATTAAGTAAAAGCAAAAAGAATTCAATTGATTTTAGTGAAGTGAACTTGATATTGTTTGAAGATACATTTATGTCCGATGGTCCCTGATTGAAAGTTAAATTTTCTCTTGGTAGACGAGAGGAGTGGCCCTTCCAAAAATTTCTTTATTTGGGATATTTTATTTAACAATTAGGTCAAATTCAGAGTTATATTTTTAAAAATTATTATGATTCAGAGAAAATTTGGAGTTCCATTCGGCAAAACTTGGAGTACCATTCTTCAAAATTATCAATATTCGGCGAAATTTGGAGCTACATTCGACAAACTTATCAACCGGCAAAATTTAGAATTTCATTCGACAAATTGGAAATTTCCAGCCTCCCAAAAACTTGAGTTTGGGGTTCCTCTGCTTGAGAGTGATTACAACTTGACAATTACTTTGAAAAATAAAATGAATAACAAAGAATCGAAAATAACATGAAACATAACCGAATGTCTAGGGTGCCCCTGCTTGAGAGTGATTACAACTTGACAATTACTTTGAAAAATAAAATGAATACAAAAGAATCGAAAATAACATGAAAAATAACTGGATGTCTAGGGTGCCCCTGCTTGAGAGTGATTACAACTTGACAATTACTTTGAGAAATAAAATGAATACAAAAGAATCGAAAATAACATGAAAAATAACCGGATGTCTAGGGTGCTCCTGCTTGAAAGTGATTACAACTTGACAATTACTTTGAAAAGTAAAATGAATAACAATGAATCGAAAATAACATGAAATATAACGGGAGATCTAACGTGCCCTTGAATGAGAGTGATTACAACTTGAAAATTACTTTGAAAAATAAAATGAATAACAAAGAATCAAAAATAACATGAAAATTAACCGGATGTCTAGGGTGCTTCTGCTTGGAAGTGATTACAACTTGACAATTACTTTGAAAAGTAAAATGAGTAACAAAGAATCGAAAATAACATGAAATATAACGGGAGGTCTAATGTGCCCTTGCTTGAGAGTGATTACAACTTGAAAATTACTTTAAAAAATAAAACGAATAACAAAGAATCAAAAATAACATGAAAATAACAGTATGTCTAACAATCTTAATTTAAAAAAAAGAGCTCAGTTGGACAGGAGAGAATTGCTGGTTTCCACTTGCAGTTGGATGTGGTTACATCTAAAAGACGACTGACACGAAATGCTCCAAAATTATTACTTACTGGATAACAAAACTTTCAAACGAAACGGGTGTGGTTTTCTATTATGGTGATGGAAAATTTCTTCCTTTTCCTTTGGGATGTTATTATCTCTTACAATGAAAATGATTTCTCTCGAATGTAGTTTCTTTTAGTTTTACAAATGTGATGAAAAATTAATATTGTGGTTATAATTCAGTTTTTATTAATGTTAACTAGAAATATAACGTGCATCATTCAGAAATATACTAGATAGATTTTTACAAAGTCTTGCTGAGTAGAAATCAATTAACAATTTTTAATATTCACTAATTTTTTGGTACACTTGTTTTTAAAAGACAAAATTGGAGCTTTTTTTATTTGAAAAAAACTAGAACTTTGTTGCCCGAATATGGTTATAATTGTTTGTTTGGTCTCTAAAAAACATGAAAATTACATTCAAAGAGTGTTACATATTAATTATTCTGCAGTAAAGCTGTACGTAATAATAAGGATAATATTTCAGGGGAAGTTACTTCAAAGCAAGCAAATAGCATAGTTCCACACAATATTTTTCCATTAATGAAGGTAACATTTCTCTAATACGTGGCTCCACCAAATTAGCCCACCAAATTATCATTTCTGATCGCCCACACTTCCTAGAACATTAAACAGTTCTCTTCTAGTAGCTTAAGAGATTTTTGTATCGTTCTGGAAGTGTGTAGAAATTCTTGAATTCTCAGAGATTGAGAAAGAATATAATATTAAAAGTCTATCCGGAATGTTCTTTATAGCTAACTTACAAAGCTCGAAGTGTAAGTTCGTATGTGAAGTGTAAATTTGTCGTTACAACTACAGACGGTGGCTTTGTTCTTTGGCAATTTCCCATGACTGGTTAGTAAGATCAGACATTAAATCTATTTATCCGTTGTCTAGTAAGATCAGACATTAAGTCTGATAATCCGTTGTCTAGTAAAATCAGACATTAAAACTATTTTCCATGATTTAGAACTATCAGACATTAAACCTATTCATCCGTTCTATAGCAAGATCACACATTAAATCTGGGTATCCGTTGTCTAGTAAAATCAAACAGTTAAACCATTTATCCGTTGTCTAGTAAGATCAGACATTAAAACTATTTATCTGCTCTCTAGTAAGATCAGACATTTAATCTATTTATCCGCTGTCTAGTAAGATCAGGCTTTAAATCTTACTATAATATTTTATAGATGTTCCCCGAAGGGGACTGTCATTACCTAACACTGTAAAAAAATTGAAAAACATATTTTGTTTTTATGCACTTAAATGCGTTTACTTCATTTATAGTGTTTTTAATCCAAACCAAACTTTTATAATGTAACACTAATATGCAAATACATATTTCCTGGTAAAATAAGTGATTAAACTAGTCGACCCGTGCGGAACTCCGCACTGTGTTTCAAATCGTTTCATAAGGCATTTCGCTCTTTAAGAATTTCAAAGGAAGAACATTATGACGAAGAACCGAAAAAAAAGTAAGCGCAGAAGAGAAGGCATGTAATTTAAAGACATCAGTAACAAAACCTCGTTAAATACAACGTTGTGATAATTTGATCATAGCTCCCCTTTTAATCGTACATATTTTCAATGCAAACATAAATGTCATTAAAAGTGTGGCTGAGTGGTGACTCGTGAAAAAGCAATAATTGTGCATGTGAAAAAACAGGTTGTGGCAAATACAGTCCTGCACATGTCAGTATCTGACGGGAAAAAAAGAAACATTAAAGAGATATTTATTGGCACGTATTCGAATTGGCGCCATTCTGACTAACAGCCCGACACCCCAACAAACATAGCAATTGCGCCTTCCTTTTCGAAAGCTATTCATTGAAGGAATGCGTAGTAAAAACAGCAAAAAAGCTTTTTGCCAAAAAAAGAATAATAATAATAAGATCATGCATCTGTGTTTTGTCATTAACCAGCATGATACGATTTAAAATTATTCGCAAAGCATGGAATTTGATTAAAGAATGACGAAGATCTCACGTAGCGATTGAAACAAACATTCTAGAGAAGT
Organism: Uloborus diversus; assembly: GCF_026930045.1. Taxonomy (NCBI): domain Eukaryota; kingdom Metazoa; phylum Arthropoda; class Arachnida; order Araneae; family Uloboridae; genus Uloborus; species Uloborus diversus. Next base: position 109,591,756 of record NC_072732.1, on the reverse strand, counting down.
AATAAATTTGATTGAAAATAAGTGTTTTTATCTTTGAATGTTGAACTATTTCACATAGAAGGTTGCTTTAACCGTTACGGCTTAAATGCCCTCACATGTTTCTCTTTTAATCGAACGCTTAAAATTCAAAACCAAAACCAGTTGAACTGAGTCCGTTCTTAAGTGTAATTTTTCGAACGTAGACAAAATGTATTTTTTTTTTCAGCAGAAAGCAGAGGAGTAGAAAATAATTTCTTGCTAATGAAGTTGATAATACTTTTAATGCTTTATATCGTATTCGCGCGAATAAAAAATTAAAGGTTTACTGAGTGAAACTCGTAGTTTTAATCGGGCGTAGTATTTTTTCATTTGTACAAAAGGTCGAACACTGCTATTAGAAACATCTACATTTTAGCACACAATAAAAATGTTTTTATGCACAAAAAGGATTTCTTTAGGTAAATCTAATACTTTTTTATGCTTACATTATGTTGAGTGGTCTGGATGTAGTCAAAGAACACAGTTCGATTAACAATCAACTTATCCGAATGATAACTGTAGCCTGCAAAAAGGAGTCGAAACACCAAGTAGCATTCCCACTGCATTTATTTTATTAGGTGTGTATGTTATGAGCACATGTAATGCGTAATACTAATATAAATTTGATATTATGTCGGACAGCCCAAGCTTGCCCGAAGTTCAGATAGTTTATAGCCGAACGCTCTACCGAAAAAAACTTATCAATTAAACCGAACAACTAAGTCCAGTGCTGTTAAGCTTTATTAAAATATGAACACACACACAGGCAATTTTTCTTTCCGAAAGCGACGTAAAAAATGGAAAACTGCATTAGAACTATGCTTTAAAAAATGCATAAGAACTACAGGCAGCATCAAGGTTTTGAAACAGCAAGAGGCGATTTCGAAAACTTGAATTTTCGACCGTAAGTCTTTTTTTCGTCATTGGCCAGCCTGATAAGTTTTAAAATGAGAGGGGATTAATATATAAGATAAGATATTGAAGAAAAATGTTTTTATTTTTGAAAATTTTTACAATTTGTTATCGCAGGCTGCTTAAACCGTTATAACTTAGATGGCAGCACGTGTTCATCATTTAACAGCACGGTTAAAATACAAAATAAATTGAACTATGCTTTCGAATGTAGTAAAAATGATAAGCTATTTGTTTTTTAGCAAAAAGAAGAAAAAATATATATTTTGCCCTTCAAATTGAGGTAGTATTTTATTTATTTGTACAAAGAGTCAAAAACTCATTAGAAGAATATATATTTCAATATACGATTTATTATTTTTTTTCTGAACAAAAAACAATTCTATTGTAGTCTGAAATCTTAAACCTGTTACTTATATTTTCGCTTACATTATGCTTTAATTTTCTTTCCAGAGCCAAAGCTTCAAAAAAAAAAAAAAAAAAAAAAAAAAAAAAAAAAAAAAAAAACACGTGCAATTTCGAAGTAATTTAGCACAAAATCACTGTATGTTTTCAATATCAGAAAGGAGCATTTCCTTCTCATTTATTCTATTCCCTCATAGTTGTTATTCATTTAATTCAGTGCTTATGTAATGCGCGATATTTCTCTAATTTTTTTGTTGCGGATTGTTCGGACGTGGGCCCGAACACGTAATCTCCTGGTTTCGAAGAGAACGCTCTGCCGATCAAGCTACTCAGCTCTGTCGGTCTTAGCGCATATTAAAGTTATAAGTTTGACCGAAAACCTTATTCTGGTTCTTTAAAGCAGGTTTTTCGGCTAAAAGAAACAATTTTCAGACCTTGGGTCTATTTTTCGTCAGTAGCCAGCACCATAAGCTATAAAATAAGCCGTAAATCAAAGAAATCGATCAAGAATTGAGGGAAATTTGGCGTAGAAACCAAAAACAGGCTACAGAAATAATATATAAGGATCCTCAAATATCAACTACAGTCGGGGCAAACCTTACGTGGCAGCGTCGTAATGCTGTGATTAGGGTCTGTGCATAGCCTCCACAATGCTGCCAGGTTAGGTTTGCCCCAAGTGTGGCATTCATCTTTTTTCCCTTAATATCAGAGATCTTGGAAATGGAACCAAAGTTGCATCAAACTACTATCTGTCTCAGCATCCACTTGATCAGTCTTAAAAGCTGATCTTGTTGGTATTCAATGAAAGATCGCTTTTGTAGAAGGCAAAGTCAAATTATGTCTTATGTATTTTACATTGATATTAATTGACTCAAAGTACTTCATACCACTCTGAATGTGATATTAAAATTTAACAAATATCATTAGCGGGACAAATTGAGAGCAAATTTCAGTACACTTTCTTTCCAACGGAACGCGCGCATTCGGAACACACTTTAGTACACATTCAAACAATTGGAACACCTTTTCTGAATTAAAGTGTTGTAGCGTGTACTGAGAACTTGCACAGCATGTTACGTTTTTCAAATCACGCTACAAAAGCACCAAAATCAAATCGCTCAATAGTACACTAAATAAATACTTTTTAAAAAAATCACTGCTTCTTTGTATAAGCATCTAAGTTATAAATTTCTGAAAAGGAATCACATATGTAAAAGATTAAAGTTACGCCCAAATGAAAGCCAAAAAAGCATATTTCGTGAAATTTCAAAATGGCTTACCTGTAGGCCTTACGGGCGGAAATCTTCCCCCAGCATAGACAGATTTTATGTGCTTTCCGAATGGTCCCATAATAGTTGAGCTTGGCAGATACGTCATCGCCGTAGTGCTCTCGTTGAAAGCTGATGGCGGGAAACTCATTCTACAATGGAATGACGTCACAAGAACGTCACAATCTTTTCTCTTTGGCTTTTTTGTAAGTTCGAAACATCTTTTATTTGGTATCTGCTTTGTATTCCTTTCTATGACTTAATCCACCAAATAAAGGAAAGAGAATAGAGTTAAAAGACTTTTCAATGTACTTCAAGTTTCCATTGTCTTCTAAATTTTGAATCTCATGTTCACTTTTTTATTTTAGATTGTGAAAAGAGTACTTTCCTTTTACTGAGAAGATATTTTTAAATGTCAGTAGTGATATTTGCTTCCTCTGCTGCCATAAGCTCTGACTGACGTTGCGGTGAAAACTATGACGTATTTACTGCCTTGAGCGCATCTTCCTTTTTTTAGAATTCATAAATTTATTAATTTTGCAATTTAATAATTCATACCCAAAAAAGCTTAGCTTTTTGTTTTCTTCACTGTTGAATATGAATTTGTGTCTCGGAAGGACGAAAATTAAACATCATTTGCACTCTGGAACAAAGAGCTGTTTACTTCAGAAACTAATTTCCTGTGCAACAAATATGCTTGTTAGTAAACAAAAAACAGGGTAGAATCTTTTTCTCAACTTTATAAGCACTTATGAAAATTTTAAAATAGCTGGCGTAACTTATGCTTGATATTTCTTCTCATAAATATTGAAAATTATATATTATAATTGTTGTTTTCAAGTAGCGTTCTATTTCTAGAAACTTTTACAATTTCTTAGAATATCTTACAATTTATGAGAAAAATAAAAGTATTTTCCTATAAAATGTATATTTCTTGGTAAAATGCAATTGTTAAAAATTAGCTATCTCATCCTTATTTAGTTGGAAACCCTTTGAAATCTCAGAAGATACGAAAGTAGGTTACTTAAATAAACTGGAATTTACTTGAACTCAGGCCATGTTTATTCATGGTCTATCTTCATGTTTATTCGATATACTCTATCGGGGAAAATATCTCTTTAAAACACGGTTTAGTTTTTGCTTTTATTAATTAATGCATCATGATTTAACAAAATGTTTCTTCATTGCGTTATTTAAAGACTTGAGGTTGATATGCAAAGCCTCTCATAACTGTGTAGCGTTTTAACCGAAACATGTTTACAGGCTAATTTCTAAACAAAATATTCCGTTCAACCAGAAAATTGGGCAAATATCTACACTGCATTTGTTTTACGATTCATTCATTTTGCTTTTTTAGCACAACAAATAGCACGTGCAAAGCAAAATTAAAGTAAAACAATTCCTTACAACATATTCTGCACAAAAACTTGACGCAGGCAAAATGAACTGTATTTTCAAAAGAAGAACAAACTTTTTTCTCAACAATTTTTTAGAATCTTAGCCATAAAAGAAAGCCATTTCCAAACAATGGATGGTAATAACCAAAATAAGTATCCTAAGACCTGCTTCTGGGGCTTCTTCTTGCTTGACCTTTTCAGCAGAGGCAATATTCCTGGAGGGAAAAAGAGAAGGTATTTTATTCCATAAAGAAGCGGTTCAAAAGGAACATAAAAATTTTATTTGCGGACCTGTTAGAAAATTTGCTATTGCGTCTAAGAGTAGCCAAAAGAGGCAGTTTGGACCCACATATAAACTTTCAACCCTTTATATACAGAAAAATATCAAAGTAATCGCTTTATTGTGGGACAAAGTGAAATAGCGATAGAAAGTGAAATGGAGAAATATTTGCTCTGTTTTTAGCGCCACCTATCTAGTAATATTTTAACTATGTAGGAACGTATGTAGTGTATTTCTGTCAAGAAAAAATTACCTTTTAAAATTAAGGAATGTGATATTACAAGCAATTTTCAAAGATTGATGCTCGTATTGTAATATTTTGCTGCAAGCCAATTTTTTATTATTATCAAATAATAAATTTCTTGTTATTAACATTTTAGATATTAATTGAGGCCTTCTAATATCCTGTGAAATATTTATTTAGTTAGTATTAAGCTTATTTGTATTTTAAGTATTTTTAACAACTAGTCAAGAACATGCGGGGTAAAGTGAAAGAGAGTCTATTTTGTTCAATCGCTCACTCATTTACTAAATCTTTTAGGTATTCATTTATTTATTTACATTGCTCCATTTAGTAATTCACTGACTTATTCATTTATTTACTTATTTTCTTATTCATTCACTCTTTTACTTGTTCATTTATTTTTCTTCTTATATTAACTAAGCAATCAATTTTCAGTATTTTTATTTTTTTTTTCATTCAACCTTTAGTTTATTGAATCATTTTATCAAAAATATTTTTTTTTTATAATCGATAAGAGAGTATTTCATTAGAAGAATATTTTATTTTTCACTTTGCCCATGAAAAAAAAATGGTAAAAATTTCCCATTTTTTTTGAAAGCGTAAATTTACCGCCCAAAATAAAAAATACTGATTGTTTTATCAGAAAATAGAATGTTCTTTCTTTATGTACTCTAATTTTCAAAATAAATTTCCAATTTGTTCATTTCGAAAAAGCGCAGTCATTTTAACTATCTCACTCTGTCCCACATTCCCCTACTATCTCAAATCTTACTCATTGGGAGCATTATTTTTTCCCGTTTTTTAATTTACTTGCTGGGACTGTACGCTAAAAAAAATAATTTCATTTTGTTATATTAAATGCAAAACCTTTCCTTGATAAAATCCTAGAAAAACATCCCTGTACAATATTACAAACTTTGAATGCTTATTGCTACTCATTGCAATTCAAGCATTCAACTTGCGAATCGCGAATGAGATCTAACTACAAGCAAAACTCTTGTGATTGTTGAATTGAAATGTATAGTTTGAAAAATTACTTTATCTGTTTATCATTATCACTACTATTGTTATTATCATTACTGTCATTGTTATTGTGGTTAATGCTGTGATTTATTCTTTTATTTACTTACTTTTTAAATTAATTAGAAGGCATTCAAAATAATTTTTAATGACTTCCGTGGTTGCAGAAACAGCGCAATGTTGCAACGTGCGTCACGGATTCCTAAGAGAGTCTACAGACTCATAGTTGTGAGAGGGGAAAAATCTAAAATTTTTGTAGAAAAAAAGTTTTAAATTTCAGCTGATTAAGATTTTTACCATATTATCTGGGATATAATGCACAGGTAGCATCTACTTGCATTAGCATCTTATTCTTAAGAATTTTTCGGTCTCTATTAAAATTTTACGATTGCTCTAATGTCAATTTATCTTGAAGATTCTTGTGCAATCACGATTTCTTATTGTTCTCACTTGACTGTTTTGAATTCCTATGATTTTATTTCCCTCCACCTCCCTCTGCAGCACCACCGTCGGCCGGCCGCCTCACGATGCTGCTCCTCTAGCGAAAACATTCTCCAGGTTGCATCACTTACTTGCCTACACTTACACATACACCTACACACACACACACACAAACGCACCTACACACAAACACATACACACACGCATACATACAGACACCTACACATACACACAACTACCCATACATACACATACCCCCACACAACACACACACACAACTACCCACACACACACTAACACACATGCCTATACATTCACATAACCCCCACACACAAACAAACATACCTTCCCCCCCCCACACACAAACACACACGCCTACAAACACACTCGTGATTGCGAAAAACATAGTTTGAATTCAAGATGTCAAATTTCAAATTATTTTTTTACTTTTACTTTTGATTTGCGTCACACACTGCTGAAAGAAAATCTGCTTCCGGCAGTGATCCCTAACAAAAGACTTTCTGGTTGGAAAACTTGTTACAGGTACGATAACTATTCCTGTATTTTACAGGAGATATATAATTGGGGTAAACTTAACTTGGCAGCGTCGTAATGCTGTGTTTAAGACCTGCGTAGCCTTCACAATGCTGCCAGGTTAGGTGTTCTCCAAACTATAATGTTTTATACTTCGCCAAATTAGTTCTTAAAGCAATGTATCTTAATTCATTTTGTGCTTACCTGAATTAATCAAAACGGTAAAACTAAAAGTGATAATTACGATAAAGAGTTTAGGGTATAAAAAAGTAAATAGACAACCTGTAAAAATTGCTTCAAAAATATGCTTTTATTTTATCGTGTTTTTATCAGGGCTACGGAGTTGGAGTTGGGTTGATTTTGGAGTAAAGGAGTACGCGTCTTTAAAGCACCAGGAGTCGGAGTACGTCATATTCCCTCTGAATCCGCAGATCAACCATAGCTGCGGAATTGGAGTCGTAGAGCTGGAATCAGACTGAGTTTGGGATAAAAGAGTCTCAAGTCGGAGAATTTAAAATTCCAAGAATGGGGTTGTTTCCTTCAGTAAAAAGTACTACTTTTATTCACCCGAAATCGATAGAGTAAGCAAAAAAATAACAGGGAGCAGCGAGAAAAAGCTTTAATTTTTCCAACGCTTAGTTTTTAATTAATTTTTTAGAATGTCCGATTTTGAAAATAAGGCGTAGCTTTTATGACGTCACAAATGATGTGCTTTGGTGCATCTGTCCACCGCGTTTCCACGTTATGATAATAAAGAAGCGAATTAAATATTGCGTTCTACGCTTGCTATCAACCATATCGTTGCCAGTTCATATGAGTAAAGAAGCGAATCAAATATCGCGCTCTGTGAATAGTATTTCATCATTTGTGATGTCCTCAGCAGAAGCGTAAACAATGAAAGCGCAACGATTAAAATAATTAAGTTAAACTTGGTCAAATTATTTAAAACATGGTCAGATCCTATGTTTTTAAGCATGCTCTTATGCTTTATGCATGCTTTAAAAGTGCTTTTAAAATTTCGGAAACGACGCTATTGGTGTCGGTCGTTTTTTCTCCCAATCCGCAGACCTCCCTTTTTTAAACATAATTTTTCATTTTAGTACCCTTTTCATCGACTACCATTTATTTTCAAAAATTTCACGATATGTCTATCAAAATTCAGTATACTTCTGCAGAATGACATAAAAACTAGTATGTTGTGGCCATCACGAAACTTTCTTCTATATCTTTCTTATAATTCTGATCCCTCCCCATGCTTAACGAGGAAGCAATATTCCAACGAAAACAAAATTACACATGCCAAAACTCGATGACCATCCCAATTTCTGATTTATCTCAAAAGCAAAGCAAAGAATGAAAATTGAAAATTATTTTTAAAGACTTGCTTAAAATAATTACAAACATTTATCTGTTAACAGACACAAGATGGCAACAATTAAAAATTTTAAATCATTGAGATAATATTTCGGATCATTTCCATGCAATTAAAAGCACGAGCTGAACGCAGACGACAGTCTGTTACGATTTATCTTTCTTATTGTTGCAATTAAAAAGCTATTTTTATTCACACAAATAAAAAAAAATCAGCCCCCCCCCCCATGGAGCGATTGGCGCCAAAATTAAACCAACGCCTGTTTACATATGGATTCATATTTATTCCAAATTTCATCCAGAACGTAGCATTACTTCTTGAGATATGGCACTCACAATGGAAAAAAAAAGAACGTTCGATTGCGCCACCCCCTTTTTAGCTGTTGACACCAAAATAGAATCATTTCTTATACCCTCTAAGGGCTACTTGTCAATAAGTTTTTGTTTGATTACGTTCATTATTTATTGAGATACAGCAGTCACAATTGACGGCAAAAAACTCTCTATAGCTCAACCCCCGTTTCAGCTTTTGACACCAAAATTGAATCAGGATCTGTACCTGTTAGGGACAACATATGGACCAAATTTTGTCCGATTCCGCCAGTTACTTCCTGGGGAATAGCAGTCACGCAAAACTCAAAAAACGTCCCATTGCTCCACCCCCTTGGAGGAATTCGCGCCAAAAACCAATGGGCACAAGTTCACATAGGGGCACATATGTGTATCAAATTTCGTTCGATTTCATGCGGTAGTTTTTGCTGTAGAGCGGCCACAAAAAACTGGTCACACACAGACGTGACACACATACACACACACACACATACACATACACACACACATACACACAGACATTTTCCAAAAATAGTCGAAATGGACTCAGCACACCTTAAAACGTTCGAATCCGTCAAAATTCGAAATTCGAAAATTTGCACGAATCCAATACTTTCTTCTATATATTAGATATAGAAGAAAGTAATTAAGAATCATTATTAAACAATGAGACCGATTCATACAAAACTTTGTTTCTCTTATTTTATAAGCAAATAATTCAAAGAAATCATAAAAGAACAAATGAAGGAAAATGATAGCAACTAAATGAAAACTGCACCTTATTTGAAATCAGAGTTTATCAGCCTTGAAATTTTAAACCTGTTTATTAAAATAATGATTAATCAAATAAGAGATATCTAAAGTGAACGCATAAAATTTCATCCGATAATTCCTACGATGCTCTTAGTGCAGTTCTAGAATGATAAATTAGCTTAATGATACTCCAATAATGATTTAAGGAATGAAGGGTCAGCATTACGTGAAGTTAATTGATCCTTTAGTGGATGTTAATTCATTAGAGCGACTGAGTTAGGGACTCGGAGAAAGTGAGAGGCACTTTTTTTTCAACTTTTTTTTCATTATCAAAAACTGCTTATAGATGAATGTACAAGATTATGTTTCCTACCAGAGTTTTTACCCCGACGCAAAAAGGAAGGGGTTGAAAAATTTACGTCTGTGTATGTCTGTGTGTCTGTCGGTGGCACCGTAACTCCCGAACGGATGAGCCAAATTTGATACCTTTTTTTTTGTTCGAAAGGAAACTTGATCGAAAGTGTTCTTAGTTTGTCCTTAGACTTTAATTTCCAAAGATTAGAATTAATACCCCCCCCCCCCCGAAGATTGGGAATTTCCCGGATAACGTATTTGAATATCCGGTGTCTTTTTGTCTACCGGATTCGAATATCCGGATCAACAGTTGCTTTCAGTTACATGCTCATTTTTTTTATAATGTAATGCTGCTTCAAAACTATAAATCTAACTTATTTTACAAAGCATTTTTATAAAAATATATTAACTACACTTAAAGATAATTTTTAAAGCCTCTAAATTTTCATTTATGGTGTACTGCAGAGTATATCACAACACCGTAAAATTTTCATCCTTTATAATATCGCGCAGAATATTAGAATGAAGTAAGAGAACTGAAAACAATTTCAAAAAGCAATTCCAAACAATATCTTCAGAATGGGGTTGTTTCCATGAGTCAAAAGTACTACTTTTAATTGATGAAATTGATAGAATAAGCAAAAAAAAAAAAAAAAACATTGAGCGAGAAAATTTTTTTTATTTTTAAAACGCTCAATTTTTAATTAATTTTTTAAAGTGTCCGATTTTGAAAACAAGGAGTGGTCTTTATAACGTCACAAATGATGTACTTTTGCGCATTTCCACTGGGGGTTCCACGTCATAATAATCAAGAAGCAAATTAAATATTGCGCTCTACGCTTGCTATCAACCATATCGTTGCCACTACACATGAGTAAAGATGCGAATTAAATATTATGATCCGTGAATGGCATTTCATCATTTGTGATGTCATCGGCAGAAGCGTAAACAATGAAAGCGCGCCGATTAAAATAATTTAAAAATATTAAACTTGGCCAAATTATTTAAAAAATGTTCCAATCCTATGTTTTTAAGCATGCTCTTTCAGAAAAAAAAAAAACACTTTTAAAATTTGGGAACCGACCCCATTGTTGCATTACGGTATAAAATATAGCCAATTTTTCTTTCACATGTAAAATAAAGAGTGTAAATCGTATTTCATAACCTTTACGGGAGAGTGCATCACTGGGCCATCTGGTTTGTTTCTAAAGTAAATTATATTAAACTCGAAGTAACGCAAAACTAACCGACGTGGTTTGCGCAACAAAATTGCATTGAATGGCTCTAATGCTTTTCTTTAAGAAAAATCACCCGCTTCCCGTGTTTGTTTACGTCAAGCGAGCTTAGTGAGAAATCATTTGTACTTTGAATAAGCACTTTCGTTATTCGTATGAACAGATTTCTTTAAATAGTAGGAATAACCAGTTGATTTCAAGTTTGTGTTTTATTTGCAATAATTAAAACATAATTATTGATACTCATTTCAATTTTTACGTCGGGGCAAAAGTGCTTTTGTATGTTTAAGGAAGAACAAATCTTTAATATATGTCTCCCACAGGATCGGAATTCCAATACTGAATTGTTTTCATGTTTACCTAACCGAGAATTTTGTGTGCAATGGTAAATATCAAATCAACACAAAGACATTTAGATTTTTTTTAAGTTATGCGTTTTATAATGCTGTTTTGCACCTTAGCTAACCATAACATTAAATTATAGTACTTAGCTAGGGGCCAGCGCCCCCTTTTCGCTTTCACTCATCCTTTGCAATCCTGGGAATTGCAAAAAAATTCCATTTGGATTGCTTCGTGATCCAAACTCGCCATCCGGGTATTAACTTTAACATTAAATGAGTTTGTGGAATAAACGAAAACACCGTATTATAAAACATTTGTATTGTTACATTGCATTGCAAACTATAGCACATGTTCTGTTTCAGATTTTGCTTGAAATTTTAAACTTCGATTCTAAATTCAGTCCGTATTTTCTAGGTGCATTCATTTTGTCGTCATTTCAATTATTTCATTGGCTGTTGCGATGCCATCAATAGATTTCTGTAGTACAGGGTGCCCGAAAAGTCCTTGAGATGTTTTTTAAATTAATGACAAAGCAACAAATTGTCGTATGAATATGCAATTTGCGCTATAACACTTATCGGGTTCAAGATTTTTTTTATGACATTATAAAAGATTGAAAAAAAATAAATGGAAAAAAAAGACAAACGTTAGTTATAAGTAATCGCTGTATAGTCACAGCAAGAAAAGCAAACGTCGGTACTCAAGTTCATCCCATGTCCAAAAACGGTGCACACATTGAACTCTAGTAGTGAAAGGTATTGCTTTATCTTCTTTACTAATAATAAAGCTGAAAGTCTCTCTGTCCGGAGGATATCTAGATCTCTGTAGGATGTCTGGATGTCTGAATCTCTGTGACGCGCATAACGCCTAGACCGTTCGGCCGATTTTCATGAAATTTGGCACAAAGTTAGTTTGTAGCATGGGAATGTGCACCTCGAAGCGATTTTTCGAAAATTCGATGTGGTACTTTTTCCATTCCAATTTTCAGAACAAAAATATCATAAGATGGACGAGTAAATTACGAAATTATCATAACGTGGAACCGTAACATGGGAACAAGCCAATTGGGAAGATACGAAATTATCATAACGTGGAAGCGTAACATGGGTACAAGCCAATTGGCGAGAAAATTCACCATACATTATTTGTAAATATACAGGCGAACCAAAAGACCTTTCAATTTTTGTATTACGGGCAAAGCCGTACGGGTACCACTATTTACTAATAATAAAGCAGAAAGTCTCTCTGTCCGGATCTCTCTCTCTCTCTCTGTCTGTCAGGATCTCTGTGACGCGCATAGCGCCTAGACCGTTCGGCCGATTTTCGTGAAATTTGTCACAAAGTTAGTTTGTAGCATGAGGGTGTGAACCTCGAAGCAATTTTTCAAAAATTCTATGTGGTTCTTTTTCTATTCCAATTTTAAGAACATTTTCCCGAAAAAAATTATCATAAGATGAACGAGTAAATCACGAAATTATCATAACGTGGAACCGTAACATGGGCACAAGCCAATTGGCGAGAAAAATCCCCATACATTATTTGTAAGCATACAGGCGAACGATAAGACCTTTTAATTTTCTATTACGGGCAAAGTCGTGCGGGTACCACTAGTGTTTACTATAACTGATTAAACATTTTACATGTGGTTTGTTTTTCTTACTGTGCCGACACAGCGATAACCTATAATTACTTTTTCTGTTTTAATTCTCTCCTTTTATATTTTTTTATGATAACATAAAAAACTCTTGAATCTGTGAAGTACTATGGCGTAAACCGCATATTCATACGAAAATTTGTAGCTTTTCCACGAATTTTTAAAATGCATCAATTACGTTTCGGACGCCCTGTATTTTAAGATATTCTTGTAAAAAGGTCGGTTGTTTCTTTTTTAGTGCTTACGTACTTTAAGGGGAGTCAGTACCCTAAATACTTTCAAAAATTCTATTTTTTTATTTTTATACATTTTGAAACTCCATTTCAATACCTTTTTAATGATACAAACTTCTTGATCGTGCTCATAATAGAAGTTAAAATAAACTTTAAAAAAATGTAAACCTTTTTTGAAGAGGTATGATTTTCCCCTTTAAATTGCAATATCTCGAAATGGCATTTTTGAAACTAAATGTTCCTTTTTCTCAAACCAAATTGTGTTAAGCTTTGAAATTTTTACCACCTATTCCATACATCTAATTGCATGTACTAAAGTAAATTTTTCCTCATATTCGAAAAATATTTTTTTATAAAGCTGATTTCGTGTCGCAAAATGCCATTTTTTGAAAAAAAAAAAAAAAAATACAGAAACTTACACATTAGAATTGTTTTTTTTTTTAAAAAAATAAGCTTTCTTTCTGTAAAATTTTACTTTAGTATAGAGAAAAGAGTCTACTTAAGGTACAGAAAAAAATTCATAATTGTATCTTTAATAGATTTTCAGAAAAATGTATATGAAACTGTGCAGTTTAACATTGACGGTATGGGGGTACTGACTCTCCTTAATGGCTTTTCTTCAGTTTAGGACTTTCTCACTGTAATGAATATATTCCGCACCTACTCTGAGTTCTTTACCTTCAGATTACACTTTACACGTACTATCACACGATTGATTTAAGTAGACAAAACATAGAACACGAACTGCCAAGAATTCCTGACCTGTTATTCGAGAAGTAACAAAACGTTTGAAAGAGAGAGAAAAAAAGGTGAAGAAACCAAAATAAAATAAAAGAGGGTCTTCTAGGTAAAAGCGAACGTAAGTCATTTGTTCCAGTTGTAACGAATTCGGCGACTGACAAACGGCGCCATTTCTTTAGAGCTCTCCTGCAAGAACCGTCCATCCATAACGATTCCCAATAGCAAGTCAGAATCTATTGAAGTCAAAATCGTCTATAAAGTACGGAGAGCCTCTAAAGAGAGAGTCAATTTAGTACCAGCGTCAAACGGAGAGACGTTTGGAAATTGGAAGGACAAAGTTCGCCAGTTGCAGAAAGTATTGGTTAAATTTTTGTGGAATAGACAAATTCTTTGTCGGTTTTAGTTGTAAAATAAACGGTAATATTGCTTTGAATAGGATGTTCTTTCGATTTTCCCCCGAGCATTAATTGCAGTTTAATGTAGTATTGCTCACAAAGAACATTTTCTTCTTTCCAACACATGTATTTCTCATTAAAGAACTTAGGAGCTGTCCTTAAATGTCACACTTGATATTTTTGACCCCTCCTTCTACTGCCATGAAAAATCACACCCTACAATACTAAAACCTTTCAACCACCTATTTTGTAACATATCATGCTATGGTTATGTACATAAGCATGTACTTGAAATTTTGAGGCAAAGTAGAAGAATATGGAGCACAGAAAGGCAGTTAAGATTACTTTTTCAAACGAAGAAGTTAGAAATTTCTTTGAAAAAACGAGCTGATGTGTGCCTCACATGACTTCCTTTTACTCCTATTTAATGTCATTTTCCCATTATTGGCAATTTTGATATGATTCAATAGTTTACTCTCTAAATATCATAAACAGTGGCCAAATTGAAACCAGATTTTTAAAAAAATCGCCAAATTTGTCACCAAGTTGGCGACAAAACTTGGCGACTAAAAGACTGGTGATCTATCGCCAAGTGTCCGCCAAATTGTAACACTACTTGAGTTTACATCGAAATTAACAATGATTTCCCCCCAAAAAGGGACAAAAGACCCCCTTAGAAACACCCGAATTTTACCAAAAGGAGAGGTGCACAACTAGACCCCACTAGGAGTCTACGTACTAAATTTCAACTTTCTAGGACATACCGTTCTTGAGTTATGCGACATACATACACACATTCGCACATCCGCACATACGTACATGCAGACGTCACGAGAAAACTCATTGTAACTAACTCGGGAATCGTCGAAATGGATATTTCGCGTGTCTATACGTTCTTAGGCACTTATCCACGTGTGGTCGAGCCGGAAAAAAAAAACATTACATTCATTTGGGGGTGAGCAAAATGGAAATTAAGGTAGATTTTTGAGTGAAAATTTTTTCGCGAATACAATACTTCCTTTTTTGTAAAAGGAAGTAATAACACTACATAATGAAATAATAATGTATTATGTAATAAAATTTAAGTTGAAATATTTTTAATTTTCGGCGAAAAATTTGTACTTTAAACAAATTGGATAACTTCACTTTGCCTCATGTAAATGCCAAATTGGAAAAATAAAATATTTTTGAACACATGAATAAATAATGAAAGAGTAAAAAACAAATGTGTAAATAAATTAATTAATACATGAAAAAAATAAATGAGTAAATAAAATAGTGAAAGAATAAAATAAATGAATGAATGAACAAATTAATTAAATAATACGAAAAAATCCGTAAATGAATTAATGAATGCGCTAGTGACTTAATAAATGAATGAAAAAGTAACCGATCTGAACAGTTTCACCTTGCCCCGCATGCACTTGACAAATTGTATGAATCATTTTAAATCAAAACATGCCTGATATTAAATAAATATGTACTGCACTGGACATCAGTAGATCTAAATTTATCGATAGTTTAGACTTAAAACCAAATCAGTTTTTAACCAAATCATTAAAATTCACTTATAAGTAACAAAATAAAATACTATATTTCAAGCAAAAAAGCTGTTGCAAAAATTATATGATAAAAATAGCATCGGAAAATATTTTCTCATATTTTTCTTATCTTCAATTATATAGCGGCAAGACTTTTCTTTTTCTTTTTTACAAATTCAAACTTGTACTGAATATCAATTTTTGCACAGGTGCATCTGTTACTGTCTTTCTTTAATTCGTTCGTCATTAATATAAATCGTAAAATTAAAATCTTAAAAAACATTTTGTATTTTCAGAAACTAATAGATTTGAAATAAGCAAAAGAAGACTAAAATAGGGCTTTATTTATGCAAAAAATAACTAAGGGTTTTCAGAAGTAGAAGCAATGATTAAAAAAAAAACCCTATAATAGTAACAATGCAGGGTTAAAACAACTGAAGAAATGGAAAAATAAATAAAGAGCTAAAAAATGTTTCGTGAAATCATGCAGTTACAAGGAAAAAGGATTTCGTTAAATGGAAGCCTAAAAATAAACAGTGGTAAAGATAATCACACTTTTAAAATTATTTCTTTAACTGTTTTGTTAATGATTAAAGAAGGGTTTATAAAAATGGAATTTAATTAAATTTTCTGGAGCCGAAAGGAAAATACAAACCACATTTTTAGAAAAGTGTAATTAAGAGAATTGAAGTTTTTACCAAATAAATAAATTGATTAAAAACAAGAAGTTCCGTCTAGAACTAAACGAGCCTACTTTCCCGTATATCACATCTACTTTCTAGTATCTGATCAATATTCTCAAAAATAGCTAAAACCGTAAAATGTTTCAAACATATTTTTTAAATATTTTAAGCTGATTTCTAGGAATAAAATATGCCTCACTCATCTAAAAAAATAGATGCGTAAAAAAATAAATAAACGAACAAATAATGTGGCAGCACCTTTTAAACAAAGCCGCTAATACACTTTTTTCCATTGAAAAAAAATTCTTTAACCGCTTTCAAAATAATGAGCTTATTAATTAAAATTAATAAGCTCATTAAAATAAATACACCATATAAAAAAATCGTTTGTTTTTCCCCTGTTGCCAAAAAATAATTTTCTTAATGAATTAATGTACTTTCCAAAATAAATAAAAACAATTCGGAACTACAACAAACTATAGGGGGCGCTGCAGTCACTGTCTAATGGCGGATGAAAAAACTAAAACAAACGCACGCTGTAACGTATAAATTGCTTCTAAACTTAGGAAATGACAGAAATTTTTGTTCGCATGTATGATTTTTTGTTCTTTATTCATTTGAAAAGAGTTTTTTCAAAGTCTTTTGGTTATTCTGACCCATATAGAAAGAGATTAGAAATCAAAAAGTATTACGAAAGTAAAAAATTAATGCAGAACACACAGTAAGTTGTTCTGAAGCAGCCATTTTCACGATGTTGAATTTGGTATTCATAAATTTTTGGTTTGCTTCGAACAGCATTTTTATTTTGTACTGTTTTTTCTATACATTAGTACATATTACGTCCAGTTTCATGACATTTCCGGCATTTGTTGACATTTTTGTCACATAGTACACATACGTGGCAGAATGTCAATAGTAACATTTAACACTAGATAATTTATTTCTATGACTGTATGATTGAATATCAAAAGAAATCATCATGCATTTAATTCATTCGTCATGGAAATGATTTAATTGAGATGCGAAATCTTGTCAAGATACATTATTCTTTCTCACAATTTTAAAACCATGACCCTATAAACAGATTTTTGGTGGAACTCTTCCACTGATAATGACAGCTTTGAAGAGCAATAAAGTAAAGTTGGCGCGATATTTTAGCGAGAAAAATTCCAAACTTTTATTTTTTATTGTTCAAATTCTTAACGTTCTTTCTGGATTTTTCAATCTGTTCTGCGATAAATATTTTCAAGAAAATTTATTTGCATACTGTCCATTTCAGTTGGATGCTGTAGTAACAAAGGTTATTTAAATCATTTATGTGGAATTAGGTTAAGGAAAAGAGTAATTTTTCAGCATGACCCTAGTGTCCAGTCAATGTTGTTAAGTCCGCTTTTTTTCCTCGAATTGAAAAACTGATATTTATTCAAATTCACTCAGAACAAGATAAATTAAATGTGTAATCACAGTTTATATCAGATATTTTTGATGTTACGCTTTTGCGGATGACGATTCCAAATGATGAATTACGCAAAAAAAAAAAAAAAAAAAAAAAAAAAAATACACATAACAAACTGCTTGTTTTGCCCAAAATGAACACGTGGAACGCAATGTTTTAGTTTTATCGGCAGTTTTGTAAATATCCGCAAGGTAGCGTATTCGAGCTCTGGAGTTGCGAATAAAATCTCAGCTTAAAGAAGTAATTTTCATGATCAAAAAAATATAAATAAATAAATAAAATAAAATAAATAAATAAATAAAAAAAATCGTCTGCGCATATCAAAAAGATATTTTATATAAATGTTTTTCATCAAAAGCTTTTTCCTACAAAATTTGTTTGAAGCAAATTCGCCTCTTAGTTCGGAATCGCCTTAAATTTCCCCGTAGGCGCTAATGTTAAGTTTTTCTAAACTGTTCAAAATTGAACGAAAAATAGTTCAAATCACAAAGTGAAATATAGGAATGAAATGTCCTTGCCGAGATCTTTCGAACGAAAAAAAAAATGTTCGAATCGGGTTATTCACTCAAAAGTTATTACGGTTTGGACAAACAGACAGACATTTCCCCCCATCTCAATACCCTGCTTTCCAATTTTTAATTTTTCGATATTTATTTAATTTTTTTTTTTGAGCAATCACATTGCTTATTGTTTTCATTTGACTGTTTTGATGTCCTATGACTTTATTTCCCCCCCCCCCGCCTCCCTCTGCAGCACCACCCTCGACCGGCCCCTCCCGATGCTGCTCCTGTAGCGAAAACAGTCTCCAGGTTGCGTCCATATCCTACACATCACACGCGCATACATACACAACTACGCACACACGCACACACACACACGCCCCGATACACAAACCTACACACACGCCTATTTACACACACACACTCGTGATTGCGAAAAACATAATTTGAATTCCAGGTGTCAAAATTCAAATTAATTTTTATTTGACTTCTTTTTTTTTGTTTTTCGCGATATTTTAAGGTTGCATTAAGCCTTCTTTCATGCTTTTTTCTTCTTTCCCTGACTTTTGCTGGGAAAGTAGGCTAAAAACTGTTTTAAGCAAAATTTGAAAGTAAAACTAAAAGTTTAAGGGAAAAAAAAGATTTATTTAGAAATTGCCGGTTGGCATCAAGTTTCCCCCCTATTAATATGGTAAAGCTAAAAGTATGTTAGAGACCCTAACATCGAAAACTGAAAATGACATCTATGAAAGAAAAAACTTTCAAGAGCACCTTAATTAGTGTTTTGAGGGTCATCCAACCAGAACCTTTGATTTTAAAAATTCTTGTAAATTCTATAGTAATTAATAATCATATAATTTTTTTCTTTAAATTTGTGCGAAAGTTTAATATTTTGTCTCGCAACGATAAAGTCGTTTGCCATTAACCAAATTAATGGATGCTTAACTTAAAGCGAGTTCCTAAAGCACAGCTTTGCAAATGGCTTATTTGGAACGGTAGTTTTAGACGTAGAAAGTCGTTCGGAAACAAATTAAGTGATGTTGAACACATATCGATTAAGTGCTCGAGTGCGCGAAAAAAACTAAATCAAACTCTGTGTTTCGGCACGTTTTTCGTTGATTGCTTTTAACCTCACTTTATTCGAAGCACTCTCTTTAAACCAACGCCTGGAACTCACTTAAGCTCACTGAAAGTATGATCGACAGGAAAAAGTCATTTATTTCACTTTTTGGAATTTATTTTGATCTTCTTTGGAAGGGTAGCGGATTTTTCTTTTATCCCCTTTCAGTTTGGTTTATATTTGAAAACTATTTGATATGAAGAAAACAATAGACGATATATCATCACCCTTACTTGAAATATTTATCGAGTAAAAAGAGCAGTTTTTTGGGGAACATAAAAATTATCCTGAGTAATTTTAAGGACAAATGTACAGTGACTCCCAAAAGTATTCGTACTCTTGCGATTTTCCATGAAATACGCCCCTATCCATTGGTTAAAATAATATTTTGGAATGGGTATTTAATTAGAAGATCTATGATCTATTTTCTACAAAACTACATGAAAATTGTTTATAACATAATAAAACTTGAATTTTAAGAAAGAAACAATCAAAAGGTGCCAGAAACAGTATCTCACAAAAGTCTTCGTACACTTTGAAAAACTATTAAAAACTTAGTAAATAATCTAACTTTTTACAAAGGTATTATTTATTGGAGTATCATGCAGTATCAAGAACAGCTTTTAAGCGTCTGGGAATAAATTTCATTGCTTTTTCTTTCTTTCTTTTTTTTTTGAGCAATTACGATTGCTTATTGTTCTCATTTGACCGTTTTTGGTGTCCGTGTCTTTTTCAATTTGGACCAGAAGCCGCTGCAGCACCACCGCACACCGTCCTGTGCTGGCGGCGCGGCGCGGCTGCTCCGGTTTTGAGCTATCCGATTTCCTGGTCGGAGGCGTCCTACACAAACGTACGTTCACACACATACATTCACACACATCTACGTGCATACACACAGGTCTAAGCACACACACAACTATGCTATACAACCGCCCAGGAGGAGAGGCAGGCTTGGGGGGGGGGGAGGAGCCGTTTCTAGAAACAATAACTCCAATGAGTAGGGTCCTGTCTCAGTTCGTGATTGCGAAAAACATAATTTAGATTCAAAATTTCAGAATTCATTTTTTTTTTTGTGCAATTTCTGAGAAAGTCCAACCGCAATTTGAGTTTTATTGCTTCTAGTTCGCTTTTCATTCCAATGCTGTATTTTCATAATTTAGCCTCCAGCTTTCTCTAAGTGTGTTACATTAAGTTTAAATCTGGCGATTGAGGAGATATTTCTAAGCTTAAGGACAATTTTTGAGGCACCAGAAGCAAACGTTCAATACTTTGTGCTTCTTGTCGTTAACTTAATAAATAAACAAAGCTGTTTCAAAAAACCAAATTTTGGGCAAAAAGCTTAAAATCGTTTTTTTAAATATTTAAATGAACAGAATGATTCCTTATCTCAGCAAAAAATTCCAAACTACAAAGTCCTAATGCTGATATGCACCCTCTCTCAACAACACCTTCACCGTCTTGATTAACTGATCCAACTGAGTTCTTAAGAGAAAATTCCTCATATTTCCTTCAATTACACAATAATTTAGCCAAAAATTTTGAACTTATTTTCATGTTTAAGTAAGACGTTATTCCAAATCGTTTTGAGCTTATTTATCATTGGATTTACGATAAAAAGCGGAAACTTTCTGTTTTTCGCATAAACAAGAAAATTTCTGCGGGAAGAGGTCCCATCTAATCCAGCTATTTAGAGAATTTTGCGAACAATTTTAGATGAAAATTAAACGTAAAAGTTTTCATTAAATTCTACAAAAACTTTTACAGCGCTCAAATTTGTATTCCCCCCCCCCTTTTTTTTTAACTGTAAATCTCCGATCACGTTTTGTTAACTTTTCCAGTTGACATTTCCTTACCTTTTGCTTTCGATCTGATTCCTTTCTTTAAAGCACTTTACTATAGAATGATATAAGTTAACTAATTTAAAGACATTTCAAACCAATTTACCGCTACTGTGAGGGAAAAAAATCAAATTTCGAATGGTGTTAGTTGTGTTTTACAAATACCAGCCGTTTAAAAATAATAAGCAGAATATTAGGGAATAAATAAACAAAAAATAAAGCGAAATGACTTTACAGTGTCAACACAATGCAAAAATATTTAAAAAAAACGACATGTGATAATTTTAACCATAAATTTATTCGAAAATATTGCAATGTACGATGACTTTTGTGGCGTATTATTTCTGTCTCTTCGTTTTTTGACAAATTTTAAAAACAAAATCAGGCAATAATGGGGTTGTTTCCTTCAGTCAAAAGTAGTACTTTTTGTCACTGAAATTGATAGAATAAGCGAAAAAAAAAAAAAAAAACATGGACTCAGACTCAGAAAATACTTTCATTTTCCCAACAGTTATTTTTTAATTATTTATTTAAAACTAGTGGTACCCGCACGGCTTTTCCCGTAATAGAAAAACTAAAAGGTCTTTTGGTTCGCCTGTGTATTTACAAATAATGTATGGTGAATTTTCTCGCTAACTGGCTTGTACCCCTGTTATGGTTCCACTTTATGATAATTTCGTATCTCGCCAATAGGCTTGTGCCCATGTTACGGTTCTACGTTATGATAATTTCGTAATTTACTCGTCCATCTTATGATACTTTTGTTATTAAAATTGGAATAGAAAAATAACTACATCGAATTTTCGAAAAATCGCTTCGAGGTGCACACTCCTATGCTACAAACTAACTTGCCAAATTTCATGAAAATCGGTCGAACGGTCTAGGCGCTATGCGCGTCACAGACATCCAGACATCCTCCGGACAGAGAGACTTTCAGCTTTATTATTAGTAAAGATAAAGATGTCTGATTCTTCAAACAAGGCGTGGTTTTTATGACGTCACAAATAATGCACTTTGCCGCATCTTTCTACTATGTTTCCACGTTATGATAATCAAGCAGCGAATTAAAATTGCGCTCTACGCTTGCTATCAACCATTTCGTTCCTAATACACGTGAGTAAAGATGCGAATTAAATATTTTCGACCGTGAATGGCAACACTGAATGGTATTTCATTATTTTTGATGTCATCTGCAGAAGCGTTAAACGATGAAAGAGCACCGATTTAAGTATTTTTTAAAAAATATTAAACTTAAACAAATTATTTAAAAAATGGTCAGATTCCGGATTTTTAAGCATGCTCTTTCAGAAAAAAATAATTTTAATATTTTGGAAACGACCCCATTTGTAAAAAACTGCTTGGTTTTATTTAGAATGGCACAGGAATGAGATGCGAAAAAAAATTGGACTTCATATTCGAATTCAGTTTTCCGTTATTTTGGCTTTACTACAAAATTTCAAGGTGTAAGAACACTTTTGTTAACCACTGTATATAAGCACGAAGTTCTTTTAAAACAAAACGAGCCTATTTCCACGTGTAAAAACTTTGATTTTTTAACATCTGATGTTTCCTAATATCTACACACTTAAAAAAAATGCTTTCAAAGTCATGCACAAGGTACTAATTGTTAACCATTTCATAGATTTCTGAAAATGAAATTAGGTGTAACTGGTTGTTTACTAGACTCAGACTCAATCAGACGACCCTATAAAATAAACCAACAAGTTGCCGCACCATTGATTTTATCTTAAGTGTTCCTGGTGAAGCAGTACCTATATTGCGAAATTCAAGCTGCTGCGATAAAATATCTTTACCTACCAGTGCGAAGGAGTACTTAGCTTCTTCATTATGAACTCCGCTTTTCTCTAAGCTATGTAAGAATTGCAAGCATATAATCTGTTCGGTATTCGCTTGCTGTTCTGCCATAGCCACAGCGATATCTTGCAAATGCTTTGAAGGAACCAGACTACTACTATAAACTTTTTTCCAGAAGGTACTTGGAATTTCCAAAAAACATTGGCTTTTATTGCACAGGTTTCTGATTGCTTAAGAAATATTCCAGATTCATTTTCGAAAGGTCACTGACTTTCAGCGGGAAACTTTATTTATTTATTTTATTTATTTATTTTTTTACAAGAGATGTTACTGTCAGACATTAGGCGCACTTGCTGCCCACTATTTTGAGGAATGTTCCTAAATTCTATTTTGCAGGAAAAAAAACTTTATTTGTAGTACTTACATCATTTAAACGTTATTTTTGTTTTAAAAAAGTCTTCAAAACTTTTTATCAACCATGTTTGTTATACTTTGCAGTTTTTTAAAAATTATTTTTGAGCAAAGGTCGTTAAGTATAATAATTGGTACTATAGTTACGTTTGGAGTCAAGATTTAATTTCACACCATTAAGAAAAACTATTGCATTCCTTTATTTCCATCATCATGTTGTAAACATTTAAAATTTTGGTTTCGACATTATTTCATTGCTAGGGAAAGAGAGGGAGACTGAAATTCTTTCATACCTCCTCCACTTTTTTCTGTCAATGTTCGCTTTTTATCCGGATTTACAAAAACCGGATAAAAAGCCGGTTTTTGTAAACTGGGTGTTTTGTAGCAGGTGTACAAAAAACCTTAACACTTTTTAAAACCCTCGTTTCAAAAATCAGATGTTACATTTTACATTGAAAATCCAATATGAACCAACATTTAGAATGCGCATTTCCTAACTATTGACAAAGTTCCTAACAAAGCATCACTAAAATAAATCGTTAAAGAACAAGGAAAATATTCCAACAAATGGATAACGAAAAGAATTTTACAGCCCCAAATCTATACTTAGACCGTTTCACCGAACTATTTTTTCACAATATATAACTTAGTAATGAGGAATATATCACGAAGATTGTATACTTGAACGGTAAGTTTTTCTAGTAAACGAAAATAATATTGCTCTTCTACAAACGATGCATAATTTAGTTCGATGAAATATAATAGGGTAAGCCTGCTACTCTCTCCGACATCAAACTGTTTATTGAAGACTCTTTTATCATTTAAAAATGATTTCTCAGATGATCTAAGAGGTTTAATACATATATGCTTTCTTGGAAAGTGATATAAAATTCATGAAAAGAACCGCATATATTGTACATTAAAGATGAGACTGTACCTATTAAGGCTCAAAAGTATAAAAAATTCATGTTACACGAGTGGCAGAAGGTTTTTTTTTCATTCTATCTTTGTACATTTTTGAGAATGTTTAAAGTGGAGATGGGCAGTGTCATTCTTTTTTCTCTTTTAATCTTTTTCCGTTCATCAAAGGAACGTTCAATTTTTTTTGACCTGCACACTGAACTGGTTCATTTCAACGACTTCATTTATTTCAAAAGTTACAGGGGATATCGTTGCAACAGTTACTGCTTTGAAAAAAAATTCCGAAACGTTGCTGGTTATTTCCGTGTCACATTTCGGGATTTCACAGGTTTTCACCTATTTCCCCGTAAATTCACCTTTGCCAAAAAATTTCCTAAATTGCTACAAGTTACACGAAGGCAGACTTGTCAATGTTGATAAAAATATTTTTATCTACCAGTTTAAAATTAAATGAGCATGATTATTCAGTGATTCCAGTATCGACTTTGATTTGATTACGGCCCGTCTAAATTGACTAAGCCCTCCGTAGGCGCGAATAAGTTATTGGATAACTGTAGCTTTGCAAGGCAGAAATTGCAAGCTATGGGAGCTGCTTCACTAGCAATTCTCGCATTGCTTTGTCCATAATTGCTGTAATGCTTCTGGAGATTTCTTGGTTAATCAGGAAAGTTTTAACCAATTACATTAAACTTACTTAATTTTTACTTTCTTCTATATCTAATATATAGAAGAAAGTATTGGATTCGTGCAAATTTTCGAATTTCGAATTTTGATGGATTCGAACGTTTTGAGGTGTGCTGAGTCCATTTCGACTATTTTTGGAAAATGTCTGTGTGTATGTGTATGTGTGTATGCGTGTCATGTCTGTGTGTGACCAGTTTTTTGTGGCCGCTCTACAGCAAAAACTACCGCATGAAATCGAACGAAATTCGGTACACATATGTGCCCCTATGTGAACTTGTGCCCATTGGTTTTTGGCGCGAATTCCTCTAAGGGGGTGGAGCAATGGGACGTTTTTTGAGTTAGGCGTGCTTGCTATTCCTCAGGAAGTAACTGGCGGAATCAAACAAAGTTTGGTCCATATGTTGCCATTAACAGGAAGAGGTGCTGATTCAATTTTGGTGTCAATAACTCAAACGGGGGTTGAGCTATAGAACGTTTTTTTTGTCGTCAATTCTGACTGCTGTATCTCAAGAAATAATGAACGGAATGAAAGAAAAAATTTTCGGCAAGTAGCCCTTAGTGGGTATAAGAGCTGATTTTATTTTGGTGTCAACAGCTAAAAAGGGGGTAGCGCAATCGCCCGTTCTTTTTTTCCATTGTGAGTGCCTTATCTCAAGAAGTTATGCTACGTTCTGGTTGAAATTTGGATATATGTGAATCCATATGTAAACAGGCTTTGGTTCAATTTTGACGCCAATCGCTCCAAGAGGTGTTGATTTTTTTTTTTTTTTTTGCGAATAAAAATAGCTTTATTAATGCAACAATAAGAAAGATAAATCGTAATAGATTGTCGTCTGCGTATTTCTCTTGATTTTAATTGTATGGAAATAATCGGAAATATAATCTCAATGATTTAAAATTTTTAACTGTTGCCATCTTATGTTTGTTAACAAATAAAATATTTGTAATTAATTCAAGCAAGGCTTTTAAAATAACTTTCAATTTTTGCTCTTTGCTTTGCTTTTGCAATAATTCAGACATTGGAATGGTCGTCAAGTTTTTGCATGTGTAATTTTGTTTTTTGTTGGGAATATTGCTTCCTCGTCAAGCATGGGGAGGGATCAGAAAAAAAAAGAAAAATAAAGAAGAAAGTTTCGTGATGGCCACAACATACTAGTTTCTTGAAGGTTTCCGAGAAATACCTGGCCGAGAAATACAGGGGATATTTCCCAATTCTTTAGGAAATTACAAGGAAAATTAGCAAAAGGTTACTTTTGTTGGAAAACGTTCTTGGTTTTTCCAAGATATGTTACTATCAGAAACTAAGCATATCAGTTGCCTATTATTTTCCAGGAACGTTTCTGAATTGTTTTTACAGTGTGATGTACATTGAAAATGTTCTATTGGTCTTGTTTTATTTTTTAAAGAAAAGTCTCAGAGGTAGAAAAAAGCAATTATAGTTCATTCAAATCCAGCAGCCAATAGACAAATATGAACAAAAATATTTTTGAAAAATCAAGCAAAGAAATAACTTTTATAACTATTTTACGAAACACTCGCTCAAGCAATACAATATCAATTCGTTTTACAAATTTTTCTAATTATGCATTGAAATCAGTAAATTTCTTATTGCTACGAGACCATATTGTAGATTTCAGAACTTTAGAAATTTGAATATCAGTTAACTTCGAGGCCGAATATCCGGCAGAAAAAGAAAGAAAAGACATAGCCTTAAACGTTTTCAGTTATTCCCAAAGTCCTGAAGTATGAACTTTATCTCGGTACGAAGTCCACTGTTTTTCTTTATAACAAGCGTTTTTCCTCCAGTAACCATAACAGAGCTCGAAATGCAGCTCTCGTTACTAATGGCCATGCAAGTTCCGATCCTTCAGAAGGAAAACATGGAACGACACAAGCTTTCATTTCCATGTCGGTACTTCATCATAAGCTTTACATTTCTTGAAATTTCTGGTGTACGCATCGATTTCTTTTCTAAGTCAGAATGAAAAAAATCACTTACGTACTTACAATTCACCTTTCTTGTATTCCAGCAATTTAGTGTTTGCCTAAGCAAAGCATGTTTGCACAAGTCAATATATATCATGTAATTCCTAATTACTGATATTCGTAGATCACAAAAAATATTTCGTATGAAGAACTACCAAGAACAAAGGAGAATTAAATAAAAAAGTAGAGAATTAAAAAGTGCCCGTGAAAGTTATTTATATAGTTTTAGTAAATGAGTTAAATCAAGATGTTTTTTTTTTTTCATTCATGCGACAAATTCAGTAGCAAAGAAATTTGCGTTATACGTAGCACTATATCTAGGATCCTTTTCATGAATCTTTTAATTTTTTCTGAGTAGTTTTTTCTATTTTATTAGAAATTATAATTTTTAATGGACATTTCCATTTAAAATGAAAAATGTTATTTTTCATTCTTTGAGCAAACATTAGAGATGATTGTGTTAAACAAATTTCAAGAAAAGTTTTCTCTGGTTTAAGATACTCTTTTTTTTTGGATGAGCACACTTTTAAAACTCAGCAATAAAATGCAGCCAGTAGTTAATTTCATCCGTTATTTAGGCCTTTATTACTTTCATACATATAGTGAAATCTGAAGTACCTATTTCTAGCTTATGTCTGAAAATTGTATAAACAGCACAATCAGTGTCTTGCTATATAAGGCAGTGTTTTTTTTTCTTTTCTTTTTTTTTATAATCATTTTGGGGCTAAAACAGCTCTTTATAATAATTGTCACCTGATTCTGGAATTGAAATTGTTGAAAAATTTCAAATAACTATAAAGCAATTTTTTATCGAATGCCACGAAGTGTTATAAAATAGTGTAGACCGGGCCACGTTTACGCAGTAATCTTTTTTCAAAACGAATTATAACTCGAGAGCCAACAGTCATAACATATTGATTCTGCTCTCTGGCAAATATCCTCACAAGTTTTTGAACATCAGTCCAGCTTCGGTCTAGCATGCAGAAAGAATAATCTGTTTTCTACTGAGTCGAGTAAATTTTGAGCTGAACGTTTTGCAGCTCATTGTGAATACTTAGTTAACCAAGAACAAATATATAAAAAATAGCAAAAATTTATCCTTTTTTGAGAATTATTTTTGTATGAACTGAAATATTATTAAATTTTTTTGCACGTTAAAAATAAATCCAAACTTGGCGATGGGGCAAGTTTACGCGTTGAACGTCTGAGCGAGCACCTTTATGCACATTCTTACTGTTTTACATCTAAACGGGCCATGACGCTTTTTTCACTCCGAACTGTCTCAAAACTTTTTAGTATTTCCAGGCTATTTATTTTTAAAAATCACCATTTAATTTTCAATTGAGTTACAAATTCGTACCCGTTCAGCTTTTAATTTATACACTACTCAGTCTGTAATAAATTTATTTTATTTTAAAGATGGCAAAACGTTATGTTCAAAACACTAACAGAACTATGTTAGGTTTCAAAATAAATATGTGTAACCGTGCCCCGAGTCCGGGACAAGTTTATACAACCAACTTGGACTCAAAAATAATTTTTTTAACGGTTAAAAACACAAGCTGAGCAACATCTGAATGTGCCGATTTTGACTCCATTAACTGCTGTATAAAACCGTAATGTCTAAAATTTCCTAAGTTAATATAATAACATTAACTTAATAATAAACCATAAAATTTAGAAAATTCATTGAAAAAAATCCGCGTAAACGTACCCCGGTCCACCCGAACTTAAAAATGCTTGTAGTTTTAGAGACATTCCAGACCGAAATTGTTGCGATAAAAATCCAAAAACTACAATTTTCGAGCATTCCTCGAAAACCTATCCGCTTCGTGCCACCCTCCCCTATCTTGCGAAAACAGGAACATTTTCCTCTAAAAGCCAGTAACCGTATTAAAATTATCCTGAGACCTTTCTGAAGAATTCAGAAGTCTACCCGGTTTAAGATAGTCATATCTCTGGAACATTCAGAGAAAACTTAAGTAGGTTTAAAATAATAGCTTAGTACCTTCTTGATTCGTCAAGAAAGCTCCAGGAGTATTATTGCAACCATCCCCAAAACTTAGACAAAATTGCAAAAAACACTTGCCTGCTTTTTGCAAAGCTACAGAATGCAGAGATTTATTCCGGAGAGATCTATATTGACGGGCCATAAATGAATTATAAAGCTCATACACTAAATTAATACGATCAGCTCATTTTTAAACTGATAGCTAAAAATATTTGCAACTTGTAGCAATTTAGGAAACTTGACGACGAAAATACTTGATTTTCATAGGAAATTGATTAAAACATGTGAAATCCCGAAACGTTACACGGAAATGATCAATGACATTTCAGATTTTTTTTTTTTTTTTACAGTGAACAAAAGACAAAAATATGTAACCAGACTTAGAATTACGTTGAAACATACAACTTACACGATTAGCTCAAATAGTAGCGAAAAGTCACTCTTCTATTTAGAGCATATTAGTTGCCTTACAGGTGTTCACAAGGAAGACCAATTAGAAACTTTGTTTGCTGAGCCTGTGAAAATTCAGTAACCAATAGGTATTTAAACTTAAAACATACAGTAAAACTTTATAAACATTGGTAGAGGGTTCGATAAGCACACTGCTCTTTAAAATTATCTTAGAAGTCGTGGACGACTTTTTTTTTTTTTGACCTGAGAAAGTAGTTTGATTAAAAAAGGGGGAAACTTTTATGACACAATGAAGTTTGGTTATCAATAGATATATTCTTTTAGTTGCGTAGAAATTCTTTCTTATACGTATATTGGAATATTTAAGAAAAAGCATTTTAAGTGTTTCAGAAATCAATACGTTTTGCTTAGAATTTAAATTTACTCGCTGCGTCACATTATATTTGTGTTACAAATTTTCTTAAAATATGGCAAAAATAGGATAGTTATAGGAGCTTAAAAGTATTTAGACATACATTCAATGCCGAGAAAATGATTTAAAGTCTTTAAATGGATTGTCATGAGAAATGAATCATAACTTGGTAAATCATACTTTTTTTTGAGCAATCACAAAGTGCTTATTGTTTTCACTTGCCAGTTGAATGATGTCCCAGCCCTTTGATTTTATTTTTCTATGCCTATAATGCAGGCGTCGATGTGCCTGAGGACCGAATTATTTACAAGTAACCTTCTCGACTTTACAATCCTTTTTGCGCGAAAACAGTATCCAGCTTCCAACATCCATTCCCTGGCATTCATTTGAATTTTGACGTCTTGAATTCAAATTATACTTGAGATAAAAACCATTAGTAGAAGCAAGAAACACAATGAGTAGGGTCCTATCGCAATTCCAGACAACGAAGCACACAATTTTGAATTCAACATCTTGATATTCGAACCAAATTTTCTTTTACATAATATTTTTTAATTATTAGAGACACATTTCCTTAATATTTCCAACCAAGATCCTTCATACGCGACGGGATCTTTTCGAGAAATCTTTTTTTTTTTAAACTGCACATGATGATTATCATCTTCTCGGCACACTTGTAAAGTTCCATATTTAACAGAAATATTTGGCTATGTATTTCGGGTTACTTAGATAACATAAGTATCTACGGATTTTTTTTCAGCTCAAAGTACTGATTAAATTTATTTGTAATGGGATGGTTTAAAGCCACAATTTATTTTTATTTTATTTCAATTACAGAAAAATGACATAATTCATCATGACATGCGTTTTAATTTAACCATTGCCTTAGAAATAACTGAGTTTTGCAAATAACAAAAGGTCACGTAAAAAAATATCATTCTAATTCTTCTGTCCCATAATGAAACGTCCCATCAAAAGCAGT
This sequence comes from Uloborus diversus, assembly GCF_026930045.1. Classification (NCBI taxonomy): domain Eukaryota; kingdom Metazoa; phylum Arthropoda; class Arachnida; order Araneae; family Uloboridae; genus Uloborus; species Uloborus diversus. The sequence continues at coordinate 109,561,058 of NC_072732.1, read as the reverse complement.
TCCATTTGTCCCTTGAATGGATAATGATTTACTTACAAATATCTTTGAAACTGAAAAATTGTCTAATGCAAGTTTACTGACGTACTAACTTGTGGGTTTTAAACACTTACAAAAGCTGCAATGTCACTGAAGTTATTAAATGTCTTATATTGAAAATACTCATTAAAAGCACTGCATGTGCTCATTCTTATATATGTGACTTTAAACATCAAAAAGTATTGCACGGTATTTTAGAAAAAAATCAAGTATCGACGTTGAACTTACCCCTTTTCACCTCATCCCCGAACATGAATTCAGCAGCCGGATAAGAATAGGAACAATCGAAGGTAAAGTGAAAGAGAATAAAAAGAAGTCCACGGGAGCTTGCACGATTCCATCGAGCCAGGTGGCAGAGAATGCTCTAACTGTTCGGCAGATTCCTGGGCTACACCGCTTTACCTTGTGACGGCAGGCATTGCCCATGCGTCGAACTGCGATCGAAATTGAGGGAGTTTCAGAAGGAACTCATCCCGTCCAAAAAGGAGGGTATGAGAGGAACTTTTTTTCCCGTTTTTTCTCTCTCTTTGCTTGATATTTCGCTTCAGATTTATGCTCCAGGTTGCACCTCTTTGATTAAAGTTTTAGTTTGCGTTTTGGCAACGATGATAGGAAGGCGATTTTTTGAAACAATGGAAGAACACGGAGTTTAGGAGAGTAAAATACTTGAGCACATTGTTTGGAAAAATAGCTCTTTGTAATATTTAATCTATTCTCACGTGAGATAAACGATCTATCTCGATTCCCAACAGACCACGTGTTGTTTACTAAACGACGAGCAATAAAATGGAACAGAGTTTCGTAAATTTTGCTCTGAAGCACCTCAAGGTTTCATGGAGATCACTCAAGGGTTCTGTGAAGCATTCCCTTCTTTTCTGTTAAAAAAACTAGTAACTTCATGAACAGATAAAAATGAAACTTTTAATTTTTATTTTTTGAATGAGTAGCAGAGACAATATCACGATGAATTGAGGCAGTGAGAAGAAAAGGGATGTAAGTAGCAAAACTAAAAATTTCGAGATAACTATTGTTAGGAGAACCTTTTCTCTGCTATGGGGAAAAAGATGGTACTAGTAGCTCTGGTAGGTGAAGCTATAAGCAAGATTTAGAAAAGAATTTCAATGAAAGCCCACCTAGCATCGGAACTTTAAATGCGTTTTACTCAAAACTTTAAAAAGTCCACTTACATCCCTTTGCTTCCCCCTACCTCAATGGGGTGGTTTCCTTCAGTCAAAAGTACTACTTTTAGTCATTGAAATGGATAGAATGAGCAAAAAAAAAAAAAAAAAAAAATGTAACATGAACCCAGAAAATACTTTTATTTTCCCAACATTTTTTTTTTAAATTAATTTTTTAAATGCCCGATTTTTCAAACAAGGCGTGGTCTTTATGACGTCACAAATGATGCACTTTGCCGCATCTGTCTACTACGTTTCCACGTTATGATAATCAAGCAGCGCATTAAAATTGCTCTCTACGTTTGCTACCAACCATATCGTTGCCAATACACGTGAGTAAAGATCCGAATTAAATATTTTGCACTGTGAATGGCAACACTGAATGGCGTGTCATCATTTGTGACGTCATCGGCAGAAGCCGTAAACAATGAAAGCTCTCCGATTTAAGTAATGTTTTAAAAATATTAAACGTAAACAAATTTATCAAAAAATGGTCAGATCCTATGATTTTAAGCATGCTCTTTTAGAAAAAAATATTTTTAAAATTTTGGAAACCACCCCATTGTGGATTGAATTCGATTTAATGTCGACCTTCGACCTTCGAATATGTTAGTTCAAAAACAGGAAACTTTTTTAAAACGACATCTAGTTCCTCTTTGCAAGATAATTTTGAATTAATGCCATTATTGGAAATCAGATACAGTTTAAAATGTGAATATTGTCCATTATCACAAAAGGTAGTGTTAGCAATTGTACCATTTGCAACTTCATATGCATATGAAACAGTGTTCTCAACTTGTGTGGTAACCAAAAATAAAGATCGCAATAGACTCATGCTAAACCTGACCCGGAACAATTTTTATCCATCGCGTCTAATGTTACATGAATCTGAGATTGTGAGTAAGAACAAAAAAATCTCAGCAAAATTTGAACTTTAAAATTTTGTGTGAACCAGTTGTTAAAAGTTGTTTTTACGAATAATGTGTTGTTCATTTTAAAATTTCTTTTTGAACGCAATAATTATTGTTTGAAATAATTTTCTTTTTCACTCCGCTGGCGGGATCCGTAAAAAATTGGCGATTGAAAGGTATTTCCACGAAAAAAGTGAATACTGACAGGTTCCACAAAAAATTGGACATTAAAAGTGGTTACACTTACTTATCAAAAAAAAAAAAAAACGTTGAAATAGAGTTGAAAGAATTTTTTTTTTTTTTTTTTTAATTTTTACATTGGTTTTACTTAGTTGTAGAAAAAGTGAAATTATTTCCGTTATTTTTTTAATACTTTTTGTTTTTTGAAAACTGCTTTGCATCTCAACTGTGTTTAATGACTACTGTGCTTCAATATTTTAATGTATTTGCTTGTTTGCTTTTATCTCATTAGTACGTATGAGGCAGTGAGGAGCAAAGGGATGTAAGTGGCAAAATTAAAAATTTGGAGATAACCAGTACAAATGGTAGGTGAACCCCTCCTCTGTCTTGGGGCAAGAGATGTTACTAGTAGTCCTGGTAGTTGCTGCTATACAACAAGATTTAGAAAAAAAATTTAATAAAAGTCTACCTAGGATGTTATCTTTAAACGCGTTTTACCCAATACTTAAAAATGTCCACTTACATCCCTTTGCTTCTCACTGCCTCATATTTAAAAAAAAAATTCTTACTTCTTGCTTTTATTTCACTAGTGCATATACAAATAAATTGTCTTACTCGATTTTATCTCATCAGTGCATATACAAATAAATTTTCTTACATGCCTTTATTTCATTAGTGCATGTACAGATAATTTTTCTTACTTGCTTTTATTTCATTAGTGCACGTACAAATAAATTTTCTTGCTTGCTTTTTTTCCATAAGCGCATATACAAATAAATTTTCTTGCATGCTGTTATTTCATTAGTGCACATGGTAGAATCCATGTCAATTCAACAAGGGCTGTAACATGATGGTCTCAAATTTTTTTTCAATTTAACATATTTTAAAATTCATACAAAATTAAGAAATACGTTGTTTTTATGTTTTCCCCAAAAAAATTCTTGGGCCGAGATACAGGCCGCCAAAGATGGTGGTCCTGTCATGGTTTCTCACTTAGGATTTCCGTCAAAATCTTCAAAGTACATTATCTCAGGGACGGAAGAACATATTTTGTTGCGGTTTGTTTTATTTAAAAGGATTTTTTTTGTTGTTTACAAACATATGCAACATTTTGAAATGTGTGCTTTAGTTTCTTTCCACAGTAAAAGACTGTGAAAAAAAGTTTAAAATATTTTTTTCCCTCAAATATGTCAATTTTAAAAATTTTAATTTTTTAACAGTTTATTAGTGCCACTGAGCACTACGTTCCCTGAAAAGAAGAGCATCCACTTTTTCGTTTAACAGATTTTAGAGGCATTTGAAAAAATGAGGGTTTTTAATAAACTTTTACGTAAAGGCAGACCTGAAAATTCAATTTTTTTTTTTCACAGCAAGTGGCCCGAAAACACTTTTAATTGAGTCATATAGCGAAACTTTCATTTTGAGTCAACATTTTATTCAAGACTAGTGGTACCCGCACGGCTTTTCCCGTAGTTGAAAATTTAAAGGTCATTCGGTTCACCTGTTTATTTAAAAATAATGGATGATAATTTTTCGCCAATTGGCTATGTTCATTCGCTCTCCCATTCCACGTCATGATAATTTCGTAATTTACTCGTCCATCTTATGATAATTTTACTCCGGAAAATGTTCTTAAAATTGAAATAGAAAAAGAACAAAATCGAATTTTCGAAAAATCGCTTCGAGGTGCACACCCCCATGCTACAAACTTTGTGCCAAATTTTATGAAAATCGGCCAAACAATCTAGGCACTATGCGCGTCACAGAGATCCAGACATCCTACAGACATCCGCACAAAAAGATTTTGAGCTTTATTATAAGTAAAGATACTGAATAATGAGAACAAGATGGCATTGCGCTTAACGATTCTTTCGGCGCTACGCTGAAAGGTTGCGTGGGGGAAATGCAGCGAATCGGCTGGAGACTGCGTTCTTTTTTTCACGAAAAATAAGATTCCAGAATAAAGTAGAGACTCAAAATGAAAATTTCGCTATTTAACTTAATTAAAAGTGTTTTCTGGCCACTTGTTGCAGTTTTTTTTTTTTTTTTTTGAATTTTCAGGTCTGCAATTACGTAAAGAGTTCCTTAAAACTCCTCATTTTTCAAATGCCTCTAAAATCTGTTAAACGAAAAAGTGGGAGCTCTACTTTTCAAGAAACGTAGGGCTCAGTGGTACTAATAAACTAAAAAAAATGAAAATTTTTAAAATTGACACATTTGAGAGAAATCAAAAAAAATTATTTTAAACTTTTTTTTTCAAAAGACTGTGGAAACAAAACTAAAGAGCACACTTCAAAATGTTGCCTATGTTTTTAAACAAGAAAAAATATCCCTTTAAATAAATTTGGCACAGAGTTTGTAGCATGGGGGTGTGCACCTCGAAGCGATTTTTCGAAAATTCGATTTTGTTCTTTTTCTATTTCAATTTTAAGAACATTTTCCGGAGTAAAATTATCATAAGATGGACGAGTAAATTACGAAATTATCATGACGTGGAATGGGAGAGCGAATGAACATAGCCAATTGGCGAAAAATTATCATCCATTATTTTTAAATAAACAGGTGAACCGAATGACCTTTAAATTTTCAACTACGGGCAAAGCCGTGCGGGTACCACTAGTCTTGAATAAAATGCCAACTCAAAATGAAAGTTTCGCTATATGACTCAATTAAAAGTGTTTTCGGGCCACTTGCTGTGAAAAAAAAAATTGAATTTTCAGGTCTGCCTTTACGTAAAAGTTTATTAAAAACCCTCATTTTTTCAAATGCCTCTAAAATCTGTTAAACGAAAAAGTGGATGCTCTTCTTTTCAGGGAACGTAGTGCTCAGTGGCACTAATAAACTGTTAAAAAATTAAAATTTTTAAAATTGACATATTTGAGGGAAAAAAAAAATTTTTTTAACTTTATTTCACAGTCTTTTACTGTGGAAAAAAACTAAAGCACACATTTCAAAATGTTGCATATGTTTGTAAACAACAAAAAAAAAATCCTTTTAAATAAAACAAACTGCAACAAAATATGTTCTACTGTCCCTGAGATAATGTACTTTAAAGATTTTGACGAAAATCCCAAGTGAAAAATTATGACAGGACCGCCATCTTTGGTGGCCTGTATCTCGGCCCAGGATTTTTTTTGAGCAAAAAAAAAAAAAAAAAAAAACGTATTTCTTAATTTTTTATGAATTTTAACATGCGTGAAATTCAAAAAAAAAGAAAAGAAAAAAAAAACGAAACCATCATGTTACAGCCCTTGTTTGAGTTGACATAGATTCTACCATATACATACAAATATATTTTTTTATTTGCTTTTATTTCATAAGTGCATATACAAATACATTTCCTTAATTGCTTTTATTTTATTGTTGCATATACAAGTTAAGTTTTGAAATCATTTAATACTGAATCATTAAATACCAATTCAAACGCATATCAATACGCAAAACATTCGATCAACCAGCATTTGTGTCAGAAACTCGATCAGTCAACGAGTCAGTTGATCAATCAAGTCAGAAACTCAGTCAGACGGTATTAATTTTGTTTCCATTAGTACCAAGAGGAATGATGGCACAATATTGACATTAATTATTTCTACCGCTACAGCGATTTGTCTACAGGATTTTTTGTAACATTTAAAATGTCTCTAAATATATTTTTGTTTTTGAAATACAATGAAAAATATTCAAGTACAGTGCCGGCCAAATTATTAGACTAAGAATGCTTTAAAAGCAAATTCTTTATAGAGCACATAACTATAGACACATTAACGAGCAGTGAAATAGTTATCTAATATTTAGTATGCATTCCATTGTTCTTAATGAGCATTTTAAGTCTTTTTGCCATACTTTTCACAAAGTTTACACCATTTCTTAACTTTTTAAAAAAGGAGGTAAAAAATTGTTTATACTCACTACTATATATACTCACATACACGTACTCACTAATTACCTAAAACTAACTTTAAATATAACAGAACACATTAATAAAAAGAACTAGTGAACTGTTTAAATTGATAGAGGATAGTAGATAAACAAAGAACATAAACAAAGCAGACAGTGCTGCCACCTGCAAACATTAAATTATGCTAAAATAACGTAATAATCAGTGTACAGTATGTATTGTACTTTAACAGTAAAATAAATATTATTTTAGTACAAATAGTGTAGGGGAAACCCGGCTAAAGTGGATACCCCGGGCAAAGCGAATTTTGCCTATAACTCCCAAATAATTAGTTGGCCGGTAGCCGCGTTGTCATAACCACGGTCGCCTGTTGCCGCTCCGTGTGCGGCAAACACGTCGGGACAAGTTCACCTAATACAACGCCAGTGAGGGAACAAAGTATGTTTTGGAGAAAAAAATATTAATTTACAGAGGTTAATGTTTTCTTTATAACTTTAATACTATTTGTGACATGTTCTTTGTTATGAGTAGGATTTGATGTACGATTATGCAGCTTTCAACTATCCGTAGATGACGAGTTTGGATGCTCTGGGTTTCTAGTAATTTTTAGTAACCTCAAAAATGTATCTAAAGGGCAAAGCGGATTGGGCAAAGTGAATACCATATTCACTTTGTCCGGTCATGACACGTCACTTCATTCGAACCTGAAAGTCCTTCAATATTAAGATCTCAAGACAATACTACCATTGAAGACTGTCCTTATACTCCCATGGAATCTGAAACAACAGAATAAGTCCAAGGTAATGATGTTCCCGCCGCTTAACTCAAACCTGAAAGTTCTACGAACTACTACAATCCTTCCGTTTTACTACCTATTCCCCATCCTCTAAAACCAATAACAACACGTAAATAAAAACTACAGAGATCTACACTCCAGGCAAGTACTAAAGTAAAGGACAATCAAAGACAAAAATTTGGAAAATCAAAAAGACTTTCATGAAGTAACTAGATGATGTTTCGACTAAACCTTCTCAGAAGACTATTAAAAAGACCAAGTACCAAAAAGACTAATCAAAAATCTCTACTACAAAACATAGGACTGCATAAGATAATGATAAGAAGAAGGAAGTAATGAAATTTGATGATGTAAGGTGCATTTTCTGTGATGAAATGTTCATTGAAGAAGCTGATCAGCCAATAGAAAACAGGATACAATGTCATATTTGTACTGAGTGGTGTTATAAAGAGTGTTCAGCATTCGAAAATGGTAATGATTTTGTTTGTGATAACTGCAATGATTAGTATTGTAGCAGAAAAATGTTTTTTTTTTTTTTTAATATGCTCCTAAATTTTGGATGATGTCTTTTTAAAAAAAATTCTTTGCTTGTTACAATAATTACTGCAATAATTAGTATTGTAGAAAAATGCTTTTTAATATGAGCCTTTAATTTTCGATGCTTATTTTATTCTTAAGTTCAGTTTCTTTGTTTGTAATACAACAACAATTAGCACTGCGGCAAAAAAATGTTTTTAAATGTGTTCCTTTTATTTTCTACGTTTATTTTATTTTTAAGTTTAATTTCTTTGTTTGCAATAACTACAATAATTAGCCTTGTAGCAAAAAAATGTTTTTTGGATATGTTCCTTTAATTTTCGATGGTTATTTTATTTTTAATGTTCAGTTTCGTGACAAATAATGTTGTTGTTCGCTTTGCCCTAGTAACGAATCCACTTTACCCGGGGTGTTGGGCAAAGTGGATATTCATGCCATTGTTGAAAACGGGCCTTATATCTAATAGTGTAATCAATATTAAGGACAACTGTTATTGCATTACGCAAGTGCATTAAATGAAGACTGATTATAAACATTTGTTTCAATTTCTAAAGTTATAGCTAAACGACGGTAATCAAGAAAAGCTTAAGGTATTCACGTTACCCGGGTTTCCCCTACAGAAAAAAAAAAAAAAAACTCTTTAGTCTTATAATTTAGCCAGCACCCCTTTTAAATATATCAAAAGTTCGGATTGAAACTGAAAACTGGGGGGAAGGAAATTTTGTGTAAACGAATCTGGAGAGAGACTGTTTTTTATTCCAATAACCGAACTAATAAATACATTGCATCTATTTTTTGAAATTTTAATCGCTACTAATAATTCAGCCGAAAGTTTGTCTGAATGTTTGGCTCGCATAGGACTTAGACCGTGGAGTCGCTTTTCATTAAATTAAGTGCAAAATTAGTTTGTAGCATGAGGTGCTCCCCTCAATGTGTTTTTTTTCTTGGGGAAAAATTCGATTTTGTTCTTTTTCTATCCCAATTTTAAGCTCATTTTTCACATAAATTTGATAATATAAGGAAGAAATTATTTCGCAAGTTTCTAAATTTTTAAACACTCGAAAGTTAAGATGAAATTCGTATGAAGTTTCTACGAGCATTAAAAAGAATGAAAGAAGAAATTACCTGCAAGAATTGTTTCTAAAAATTTGGAATCTGAGGCTTACCTTAAGCAAGCAAAACGATTCTAACTGTTTACGCTCGAGGATAAAATTAAAAAAAAAATCAATCAACAAATAAAGTCATTCGTTTTCAGGTGAGCTGAAAAAATATTTGTCAACAGCATTAAGTTTCAATCAGTGCAAAGTAGAGGGAAAGAGAATGAAATCTCTTTAAAAGCTAATAGAAAAATATTCAAACCGGTGAAATGACTTCTGTGAAAAACGAAAATACCATACATAAACGAAGAATTTAAACTTGAAGAAACTTTGAAGAAACGTCATAGTATTATAATATTACTAGAGGACCCGACAGACGTTGTTCTGTTCAAACATTGTAAATTGAACAGTTGAAAATTTTCAATGAACTCTCAAGTGTTTGAACAGTTTTGATGAAACAAAATAAGTAAAAATAAAATGTTTTAAGCTGCTTGGTGTCAGAATGCGTATATTTATTACAACTTGATTTATCTAATGCCCACTGAGCAGTTGTTTTATTAACTAGTTTCTCTTTTGTAGTAGATAGTATGGTTTGTTCCTTCAGCCGTATTCAAAGGATAAAACTCGTCCTGAGATATTAAATGTAAAAAATAACTACATATCTAGAACAAACGGGAAATCCAACTGCAACGTCTCCCATATGAAAAATAATAACACAATCGAAAGGATATCGTTTAAAAAAAATGATAAAGGTAAAAACAGCTCTCTGTATAAGCGAAAACGACTCACCCACACCCTTCCGATGTAATATAAACACATTCTTCAACTAAAATGACTAAACACTCTTCAAAAACCCAAAACAATTCTTTGCAATTTAAAATATTACGCCAAATATACAAAAAAATACAATAAATAACATTTACAGAAGTTTTAAATGTAAACAAATATAGGGGAGGGTAGCTCAAAAGCGGGTAGGCCTTCTATGCCCCCCCCCCCCGCATGGTATGGCGGCGGCGATGCATACATAGGTCGTGTTTACCCGAACACCCCCGAGTTTTAATCATCAGTCCCAGTAAAGCAGCAGTGAAGCGGCGTGGCGCAACCAGGCTTAAAATTTAAAAAAATGATACATTTCTAAAAAAAAAAGAAGAAGAAGAAGAAGTTTTGTAACTTGTGATTAATCGAAGACCAGGTTATTTTTTTAGTTGTCAGAAATATTACGTTATTTTGACACCATCCCCCTACAGACTACAATGGTCATTTCGTTTTTTTAATTATTAATTTCAGATTATAATTATTGAAATAAAAAACGTGCTTTTGGGCAAAGCGGCAAAGCGGGTCGGGCAAAGCGGGTATAGGATTTAATCATGTATTTATTTATAATTTCTTAACACAGGTGCTAACTTAGATTTTCTATTTCAATTGGATAAGTATAACTTTAAAAAGTTATTTTCTATGACGGCAATCAATTCGTCTATTAATTTAATCAGTTATTTCTTTATGTTTTATAAACAAATGTACTGACTTTAAATTGGGTAAGCATAACTTTTTATATATATACTTTTATGATGGTAGGTAGCTAATCAACTAATTTGATCATTTATAACTTCATATTTGATTGGCAAATGTAGCAAATCACAATTAGTTAAACACATCCCCGTTTTGTGCCCCCTGGTAGGGCAAACCGATTTTTTCAAGTGTTTGTAAAGTTTGATAATAAATAAGTATTGGGTATTAAGTAATACAAAAATCACCTTTTATTTTGGAGTTCAAGAACCCTGCTAGGAAATAAAACCGAAATTGTTGCGATAAAAATCCAAAAACTACAATTTCGAACATTCTTCGAAAACCTACCCGGTTTGGGCCACCCTCCCCTAATTACACAACTCTATTGCTTATGGCCAAAGTCGCCAAGCCGCCATGTTACTCTAATCCAGCCGATCATAACACGAAACGAACTCCGACCGATTAGCGGTCGATCTTTTGAACAATAACTTTTAATTCCCGCTTTCTCGCTAAGGTCTCACTTACTATCTCAGCTTGCGTACTTGAATGATCTTCATATATTGCCTAATTTCTTCCTTCCATCAAAGATGAAAAAAAAAAGGGGGGGAGAGGGGGCAGGCTTCACTCTCTCTCTCTACGTTTTATCTATTCTCAATTGACGTATCACAGTAGGAAATTACATTACAAAAAGCAGAGCTGACTTTCTTATTGTCCTTTGGCAACGGGTTAAATATTTATTTCAATTATCGCTCAGCAGTAGGTTAAAATAAATATTAATCATTTTGGAGATGTAACCATCCAATGTTTAAATTAATTAATTAATTAACAAAATTGTTTCCGATTCGGTCCATTTCGAATCTAAACCATTCTCAGATCAACTTCATAACACACACAAAATTTGATCAAAACCGGTCCAGCCGTTTAAATGTCTTATGATTACAAACACACGAACGGAAGAAATATATATATTAAGATAATGTTATTACTATATAATGCTATAATATAAGCAGGTACATAAATATTAATAAAATAATTTAAGGTAAAAAATAAGAAAACACATTTATGTGCACGTTCAAAAAGAAAATTGTATAACTTAAGACTCTAAAAAGAAAAAAAAATCTTGACTATAGTCTAAGCATATAAATGCTATTAGCGAAATAAATAGCGGTCACCTGGTCTTTTCCACCCAAAAAATAGCCATAAAACTACAGACATTGAAGATAAGATATTTTTTCATGTTGGAATAAAGACTCTATCAATTAGTACAAGTTATAGAATGTTTTTACAAAATTATTCCTACCTACGAAAATTTAAATAATACATGATACTATGATGGTACAATTATTTTCCTTTTTTATAAAGGACAGAAATAGCGGTGGTAACCAATCGAAGGACAAATAAATAATAAAAATGGCTACAATCACCACCTCAAAAAATAAAACAATGAATTCAAAGTGTTCAAAAATAGTTAAGTAGTTAGAATTTTCTTTTTCCACCAAAATGCCACGATGAACTCAAAACTTGTTAAAGTTACTTAAAAATTACTATTAGTGAAGATCTATAACCTCCGAACCGAAGACCTATAACCTATAAATATAGATCGCGGGCCAGAACGTGTATAAAATTTCAAAATATTTCACTCCTTTTAAGATAATATGAGAAACTATGGAAAAGGAAAGAAAATCACAAACCAATAATAGTTGTAATCATTATTTGATGCTCATTTTATCAACTACATGTTTTTCAGCAATTTCTGAATATTTGGCTTCAAATTTGGGAATGTGTCATTAGTTGTGCTTTCCTATTTGTAACATTGAACAAAACAACGGGCCACATGAACCAGCTTCGCTGGCAGGATGCGTGATATAGTTTGGGTACCACTGTTATGAAACGTCTATATGAGAAAGCAGACTCGTTCAGTTCTTGATAAGTTTGAAGTTATCAAAGGAAGATACGTGGTTTATTACAATGGATAAATATAAATTTGTTTTACTTAATGATGTTTTTTTTTTTTTTTTTGCTTTACTTTTTCTCCATACCTGTATTGTCTGATCATCGATTACATAGAAAGGCTAATTTCCGGTTTATAGGCGGAAATGGACGTATCTATTAGTTTATAGGGGTGTTAGTTGAATTGTTACAGATGTGCACTTTTGCCTCTCTATTATTTAGCCTTAGTTTTGTAAAAATGAAAATTTGCTCTCAGCAACATTTTTTTAAAGTCTAAAGTATATTTGATCTGTATTCTCACGGCAAAAATTGATTGATTTATTTATTCACAACAAAGTTTTGAGCTTACCATTTTGCTTTTACGTTCCTGAACGAAATGAAAATATTTTCTTTTCTTTTTGTTGTTTCTATGGTAATTAGTTTTGTTTTCCCTTATTTTACTATAGAGAATGCAATAAATGAATAAAGCACTAGTGACAATATAAAACGCGTGCATCAAAATCCCATCGTATTTTCCCTTCTCCCCTGCTAGATTCATTCAGATGGAACAGTCTTTACTTGGCAAATTGCCAAATTACATAAAATCCGCGATCAAACAGTAAAATACACAAAGAATATAAATTTGCTTTGAAAGAAAATTGAGTTTAGATACAAAGTGCAAACTTAAGTTTACTTAGCTAAAGAACGTTGATTATCCTTGAATGGAAAATCGGAACAAAGGATGATTAATTAGCACTTCAAGAAATATGATAAGAAAACTGAAATACCTTTGTGTGAGAATATATTTTTTATTGTCTCCTTTTTCTATTAAGAAAAACGTTAAAGCTTTCAAAATGCTTAGTTCCTTATGACCATATTTCATAAATTATTTTCGTAATTCACATAATTTCTGCTCCTTGTCTACTAAGTTGATATTAAAATCTCATGCGTGTTTTGATTAATGGAAGCCTTCATTAATATGTTAGATAATTAATTTCTCTACCTTTGACATTTTCGAAGAAGACATTTGAAGCCGCTACCCGTTTTTGCTATCTAAAATAGATTAAAAGGAACGTCATTAATATTTATCTAATTTGGTGAAAATTTTAAATCGGTATTTAAATGCTTCGGCCAACATCATTAGCTGTAAATTGTTAGGAAATTATTTTTTCTACGAAAATGTTATGTTAGATAATCGCCTTCAAGCCATATAGCTCGCCAAAATATTTTCCTAGATTTTGTGTTCAATGTGTTGTAACGCAGGTGAATTCTGTATCATGTTGGAGCTGAAAAATAATTTCCTGGATTTTGTTCAGACATAACCGTGTTAAATCTGCTGTAACACAAGTAATTTCTGTGCCATGTTGACGCCGAAAATAATTTTCCTACATTTTGTTCAAGCATAAACGTGTTTAATCTGTTAGTAACACAGGTGAACTCTGTGCCATGTTGTCACAGAAAAATATTTTCCTAGATTTTGTTCAGACATAACTGTTAAATCTGTTGCAACACAGTTAAACTCTGCGCCATGTTGTCGAAGAAAAATATTTTAATAGATTTTGTTCAGACATAACTGTTAAATCTGTTGTAACACAGTTAAATTCTGTGACGATTTGTCGCACATGTTTTGCAAGAAAATATCTCCGAGTCCCCCGAAACTTCATAAAACATCTGCAAGAATAGGGCTCAGAATTCATTTGTGTTACGACATGGATGGTATTCTACCGATGTTTATGATTCTTAAGAAATATGGTTGAATGTGTGTATAACAAACATTCAATCATAACTAACATAATGTTGAAAATAAAAGAGGGTTTTTCAACTTTTGGACCACTTTGTATTAAAGATATTCTGTGTCTAAAATGGGGCAACAATACATTTCTTTATTTTTCTAGCAAAACATATGTACACACTTCACGAAACTTTTATTTCGTCATATTTTAATATTCAAAATGCATAATAATGACTTTTCTTGTAACTTAATGAAAGATATCGTAAGAACATTTTAGTTGATAAAAGCGATCTTAAGAAGCATTTCAATTGACGCTGGAATTTTTTTTTTTTTTTTTTGAATTTTGACATCTGGAACTCAAATTATTTTTTTCGCAATCACGAGTGGGTGTGTATGTAGGCATCTGTGTTGGTGTCTGTGTGTAGGCATGAGTGTGTGGGTATGTGTGTAGGTGTGTGTGTGTGTGTGTGTGTGTGTTTGTGTAGGTGTGTAGGTATGCGTGTGTGTGTGTGCACGCGCGTGTGTGTATGTATGTGTGTGTAGCTGTGTATGTATGCGTGTGCGTGCGTAGGATATGGACGCAACCTGAAGATTGTTTTCGCTAGAGGAGCATCATCGTGAGGCCGGTCGACGGTGGTGCTGCAAAGGGAGGCGGGGGAAAATGAAATCAAAGGACGCCAAAAACAGTCAAATGAGAACACTAAGCAATGTGATTGCTCAAAAAGGCGAAGCCAACAGAATGTTGTGACTTTTCATCAATTTTTATTTGCTACAAATTTTCAAAAGGAGATCAATAATTAAAGAGAAAAACAAATGCTCAAAATTAGCATTGCAAGAGTGTTAATTCATCAGCAAGTGACTAAACGTAGATCCCGTTTACATTTACCAAAATTTGGCACCCTATGGAAAATTTTCTACGTTTAGTTGAAAACAATGGATCATTTCAGAAAGAATTTTTTTCATGCTCCTTACCAAGTCGAAGGTGGATTAGTGCAAAACAGCATTAGTAAACTGCAGGTCGCAGTGTAAACAGATGCTGTCGGAAATCCGTTCTCACAGATTTAAGCCAGTTCTTCGTACCTTCTTTGTCAACGTATACTAAAGATAAGGGGAAAAAAAGTCCTAATATTATAGATGAAAAACGAGCTGATGACTTCCTTTTACACCAACTTAATGTTATTTCTCCATTATTGGCAATTTTGATGTGATTCAATAGTTAACTGTGTAAATATCACCTACAGTGGCCAAATTAAAACCAAATACAAAAAAAGTCTCCAAATTTGTTGCCAAGTTGGCAAAAAAACTTGGCGACCATAAGAGTGGCGATATATCGCCAAGTGTCAGCCAAATTATAACACCACTTGAGTTACATCGAAATTAACAATGATTTCCTCCCAAAAAGGTACAAAAGGCCCCTTTAGAAACCCCCGAAAGCAACCAAAAAGGGAATTGCACAACTAGACCCCACTAGGAGTCTACGTACCAAATTTCAACTTTCTAGGACATACCGTTCTTGAGTTATGCGACATACGTACACACATACACACATACGCACATACATACGCACATACAGTCGTCACGAGAAAATGTGTTGTAATTAATGTCAAAATGGGTATTTCAGGCGTCTATACGTTCTTTGGTATATATGCACGTGTGGTCAGGTCGAAAAAAAACTCAACATTCATTCGGCGGTGAGCAAAACGGAAATTAAGGTCGATTTTTGAATGAAATTTTTTTTCGCGAATACAATAATTCCTTTTTTGTAAAAGGAAGTAAAAAACAATGCAAAATACAGCTACCAGTTTGAAGGTAATCTCAGCTTCATTGAAAAAAAATCTACCTCCAGCTCGGTTATTGACTATTGACTAGGTGAGTATTGACTCGGTTCAGTACTGATGAGTTCATAACAAGGACGAAAATGCAGTCTTTGAATGTCAAAACTGCACTGTCGGTATTTGGCTTAAAGTCTTAGCCCTAGATTAAGAGCGGTAACTTACTGCTTATTGCATCATTATATTTTATGCTTTTGAGGTGGTAACTTAAAAATATTAATCGCTTATTTGGAAGAAAAGTGTCACAATACGAAGAAATGAAATTTTACAGAAGAAGCGTTTGAAGTTTAACTCTTCGGGAGATTTTCTGTAAGAAAAGTAAATCTGCTGTGCTCTCCAGTGGTTAGTATTAGGACGCAAAATCTGTTGTTATTCTCCAAAGATCACGTGATTTCAAGCCCTTTGAGCGAAAAAAAAGAAGATTAAAAATTTTGTATTGTGGCTCTCTTTTTCTAAATGAGCGATATATTCATAAAACGATACATTAATCTCTACTAATAATAAAGCTGAAAGTCTGTCTGGATTTCTGTCTGGATCTCTGTGACGCGCATAGCGCCTAGACCGTTCGGCCAATTTTCATGAAATTAGGTGTACAGTTTGTTTGTAGTATGGGGGTGTGCACCTCGAAGCGATTTTTCGAAAATTCGATTTTGTTCTCTTCTATTTCAATTTTAAGGACATTTTCAGGAGCAAAATTATCATAAGATGGACGAGTAAATTACCAAGTTATCATGACGTGGAACCGTAACATGGGAAGAGCGTATGAATATAGCCAATTGGCGAGAAATTCATCATCCATTATCTTACTAATATTATATATGCGAAAGTTTGTCTGTATGGATGTATGGATGTATGGATGTATGGATGGATGTTTGTTACTCTTTCACGCAAAAACTACAGAACGGATTTTGATGAAACTTTACAATAATATAGCTTATGCATCAGAATAACACATAGGGTAGTTTTCGTCCCGTTATGGGGGGCAAAACCCCCTTAGGGGGGCAATAAAACACAATTTTTGTATAAATTCTCTAATATTGGGATGAAAAAATACTTGCACATATTTACATTATATGTCCATCGAAAGCTCTGATTTTTCTGCTGAAGATGGCACCTGTTCGAAATTTCTAAGTAGAATAAAAAACGAGTTATGAGCTTTTTAGATCCATGTTCGAAGGCTTTCCTCAACTCAATACAGTATTTAGTGTATCATCTCAACTCCCTGTCGATAGCGACAATTGTTGTATTGTTGACTTTCTTTGCTTTTCGTGATTGTTCAAGGCTTTTCTCAAGTCAAATCTTGAAGTAAGATTTTTGCACAAGATTGGCAAATAATACATGATTTGGCTGATGATTTTCCATTTAAACGGAACTTTAATGTAATTAATGGTTTTTATTATTATTTATGCTGATTGAACACTTACTCATTATCCAAACAACCAGCAGATCGCCAAAATTTTTGCAGAAAGATTTCCGTAGCTGATGCATTTGGCAGTTTTTTCAACGTTGCTGTTTTTGAAGCCGATACGTCATAATGTTTCTCAGCTTTCACCATGTAAACAAAATATCGCCAATCAAAGAATTTTCAAAAGACTTTTTTTACTGTGTTAAATAATCCAGCAACTAAATTAGGCAAATCCATAAACAGCACAAAAACTTCCATTAATTTTCCTTTTTGCACAATTTCAAACAATCACCAAATTGTATTACTTATTTTGGTAACATTTCGGATGAAACTGTTTAGCGCCATTTTATGGTGACCAAAAATATCTCAGCATCTGGCGACGATATCTCTGCAACGAAAATTAATATCATATCGTTTTACAAAGTAAGGAAAGAAGGGGGGAGCATCATCGAAGGTACCCCGAAACGACTTTCGCAAATTCGGTAAAATCGCACCAAGAGCCACAATGATTGAAATTTCCCGAAATAACTAAAGCAAGTATAAGGGGATTACGAGCGCAGCTACTTTTTTTTAATCACTTCGTACTTCATTAGCCATACAGAGAAGGTTTTAGACTCCATGTTAAAAAAAAAGTATCAACAGATTAATCTTTTTAAATATGAGAAGATTAATTTCATGTTCTTTAAATTTGTATATGCTTAAATATAGTGCTTTCGTTTCTAAATCAATACTACTTTGTTCTTTATACTTATTGCTATTTTAATTTTATGGGTAAGGAAGAAACTCGATTTTTAATCACGTCAAAAAGATGTGTTTTAAATTCTTTCACTTAAAATAGAAAACAAAAGCAAGTAACGATTTTTTCTAATAATTATTACTGACCCAGGCAACGCCGGGTATTTTTGCTAGTTTGTAAATATACAGGCGAACCAAATGACCTTTTGATTTTCTACTACTTGCAAAGCCTTGCGTGTACCACTAGTTCGCTTATAAATCCACTAAAAATGGACTTGTTCCACACACACACACACACACAAAAGCAAAGAAAAGAAAAAGAAAAATAGGTGTGGAGAAGTCAACACTCTATCCAAAAACGCCTTGAAAGGAGAGTTATCCGTTTGCTTGCACACTACCGTAAGTAATGGCGTAGGTCGAGGGAGGTCTCTAACGTAAAAAAAATAAGTACAAACTATAGAGACAGTGCGGAATAAAAGACAAGTAAAAGTGGCGGGGATAAAGTACCTCGATTGCATCCCAGCTCAATTGAATAGTCCAGAAACATGTCGAAGTTATGAGATCAGCAAGAACGGAAATAACTGAGGAAAATGTATGTCCGTACCTTCAATGAAAGTAGTCAAGGGAACGGCAGACGCAGTTTAAACTAGTGAAAACGAACTGAGACTGGACAGAGCATTGTTTGATTTAATAAATAAATGAATTTACTCAAAAGAAATGAAAAAAAATAAGTCAAAATATAGTGAAATTGTAAAAAGTTGACTGCTTTAGAAACTGAAAAAAATAACAGCCACAATGCAATTATAGGTAACTTTAAACACAAGTTGACCAAAACAGACTCCTAGCAATTTTTCGGATTATGTTTCAACTAAATTTTGGTTTTAGTTTTACTCTAGCTGTAAATAGCTGCTTTTTTTTTTTTTTTTGAAAAAATCAGATTTCAGGGAACAAAGGGAATTAAAGCAAAAGTACAGCGAAATCTCGTTTCAACGGTCCTCAAGGGACCGAAAGTGTTGTTCGTTGCAACGAATATTTCGTTGTAATGAACTTCCAGCAATGAAATGGAAATGAAATCGAGACTGAAAATTTAGTTTGTCGAAACAGATATTTCGTTGTGTTGGTATTCGTTATCACGGGATTTCCCTACACTGCAACTGCTTGTTTAGTGAATAGAAAATTAAAAAAAAAAAAACTCATCGTTTACAGAAGAAGGCAGAAAAATGGTTTAAAGGTTCTTTCGGAAAATTATTGGCTTGAAGAAATTCACAAAGTGACCAATCAGCAACAGTTGAGTACAATCGTGTTTATCCGAGTTAACTGGGACCAAAAGAATTCCGGATAATCAGATTTCTGCATAATCCGGGTGGTATAAGTAATAAGCAAACACTTAAGTGAGCTGAGTAAACTTTCCGCTCATTACAGTTGGTCTTCTGTCTTCTGTTTCAAACACGTGTGACGTTTGAATGAAGAAGTCACGCAAATACTTAATCATAAATAGATTTTTTCAAAAAGTGAATGTTTAGTGTACTTATAGTGACGTCTTAACTTAAAATTATCTATGTAAAAACAAATTCTAAAAAAATAAAAAAAAATTCGAATTATCCGGAGATCTAGATAAACCAGAAGTGAATAAACAAGGTCCTGCTGTTGCTCAAAATGCCACATAATGGGGTTGTTTCCGAAACTTTAAAAGTATTTTTTTCTAAAACAGCATGCTTAAAAAAATAGGTTTTAACCATTTATAAAATAATTTGACAAAGTTTAATGTTTTTTTAACAATTATTTTAATTAGTGCGCAAATTCAATTTCATTTTTTACGCTTCTGCACATGGCATCACAAGTGATGAAACTAAATTCACTGCCGTCATTAGCGCAGAGCACAATGTTTAAATTGCTTATTTACTCACATGAACTGGCAACGATATGGTTGATAGCAAGCGCAGACAGAGCGCAATGTTTAATTCGCGACTAAATCATCATAAGCTGGAAACGATGTAGACAGCAAGCGTCAGCATTCAGCGCGCCAGTGGAGTAGCGCGCCAAAGTTCATCATTTGTTACGTCATCAAGATCATGCCTTGTTTAAAAAACCGGACACTTAAAAAAATAATTAAAAATTAAAAGAAATTTTGAAAACAAAAGATTTTTCTCAATCCACGTTACATATATATATATATATATATATATATATATATATATATATATTTCAGTGACAAAAAGTAGTACTTTTGACCGATGAAAACAACCCCATTGACTGTTCGATCACTTAAAGAAAGAATCACCGATTTTCTGGATTGTCCCAAAATTGCTAATGACGTCTTCACGTGACTAATAAAAAGAGACATTGTTGTCGGCGGATGCTGTCGCGGTAATTGCTTTCTAAAGACAAAAATCATCCGTCAGCGCACTGTCTAGTAACTGATACATGACGCTTTTTTTCCCCAGTCAAAGGAAGTTGTTGCGAATATTTGTCCCTTAGATTTTGTCTAAGCATTACCCAGTTTTCTCCGTTGTCTCACAACGGAGAATAGCACAAGAGATATTCAGAACCTTCGACGGGTGTCGTAGGTTCTGGAGAAAGGTTGTAGACTATTTTTTAACTGGAAGAAAAAAAATTACAGGAGTCAATAGTCTTAAGGTGAAAAAAATCGTAGATTTCGGAAAATGTAGTTTTGTACCGTAATTTCAGGAGTAAAATCTACCGGTCCCGTTCTTCGGAATACTTAAAAAAAGTCACCAAACTAAATTCATCTGGTTATTACGTACCCTACGACCTGCCTATCAATGCAATAAAAAACAAGTTTTGTTCTTCCATAAAATAGTTTCGTAATTTTTTCCTTGCATTGTGCTTCAATGAGAAAATAATGAGAAATCCCTAAAACGGAAAACAGATGTTAAAAGGCCCTTGCACTATACTAAGGAGTTCAATACTTTAACCTGCGTTTTATTTTGTAACGATAAAAAAACAACCTTTTGATTCCAGTTTTAATATCACAGAAATAGTTCCAGTCTCTTTTCATTAGGGGAACCGGAACTTTATGTCTTAAAATTTTTTTTTCAAACAAATAAATTCTTAACAAGTTTTGATTTTTACTCAGTGATTTAATAGATCTTTTTATCACTTACCTTTTTCCACCTAGAATTAGGGCTCAATCGATGGTATTTTCTGGCCGATGGGCCGATGCCGATTGTTGGCCGATTGTTCAAAGATGGCTGATTGTTTTTCACAAAATGGCCGATGGCAAAAAAAAAAAAAAAAAAAAATCAAATGGAAATAAATTGCTAAGATTGTCAGGGATTTGAAGGATCAATTATTCATTTCATTTTACTTCCTTTCTACGAATAGGGAATTGTAATCACAAAAAAAATAAATAAATAAATAAGTAAAATAATAATAATAATAATAATCAAATTTCGACCTAAATTTCTATTTTACGATCACCCAATTTAAAGTTCACAAGTTTTTTCGGCACATCTGTATGTGCATATGTACCTAAGGGTGATTCTCCAAAATCCTAACAATATTATGTCCCAGTAGTCTAACACAAAAATTGTTTAATTCAGAAAGTGTTTTCATTTTTTTAATAGTTAGAAATAACTTATCTGATGTTATTCTACTCTTATCAAAACAATAATTTTTTTGGTTTTTTCTACAAAAAAATTTAATTAACCAGAAAGTTACACTTTTGGCATGTCCCCATCCGTTTTTCAAATGGACTCTAATTATTTAAAAGTTTTATATCAACATTCCACAAATTTAATTTATAATACAAAATTAAGCATACTTAAAGGTTTAAAATAGCATTCTTTAAATAAATTAAATTATTTAAATATTCAAAGTACATCGTTTTAAACTTTGTCCCCAGGTTTTCATGTCATTCTCTTGTCCTAGGAATGAGCTCAACTATTATAGATTAAAAAAAAAAAGAATTTTCAATCTGTTGTACTATAAAACTTTATTATCACCATTTTGTTGGATTCCTTGAATATTTTGTTAATATGATTTGTCTGCTATTCTCTTTAACATTTTGAAGTTCAATAATAGTGTGTGTAACATTTTCGCTGGACAATATTTCTGTTTGAGAAACTTCCTTTTTGTAAATCTTTACTAATAATAAAGCTGAAAGTCTCTCTGTCTGGATATTTGGATCTCTCTCTGTCTGGATGTCCGGATCTCTGTCTGTATAGATCTCTGTGACGACGCGCATAGCGCCTAGACCGTTCGGCCGATTTTCATGAAATTTGGCACAAAAATAGTTTGTAGCATAGTGGTGTGCACCTCGAAGCGATTTTTTGAAAATTCGATTTCTTTTATTTTCTACTCCAATTTTAAGAACATTTTACCTAGCAGATTATCATAACGTGGGCGAATAAATTACCAAATTATCATTAAGTTGAACCGTAACGCTTCGCTCGCTAATCGGCTGGGTCACGTTGCGTGGTCGCTTTGCGCGTTAGGCGCAGAGCAAAGAAACTTTTAATTTGTTTTTATCAGAATGAAATATATGACTTTTTCTATTTTTCCTGACGACGCTTTTCAAATGTCCCCCGATTTTTTTTTTTTCGTTAGACGGATGGGATAGCTAGTTAATCGAAGTTAGCTTCGCACGTTAACAACTAAGTTACGGTAGCGTGGTTGTCAATTGGAATGTCAGTTAAATTTGTAGGTTTTTTGTTACATAGCAATCTGGAAAAAAAAAGGAAATCAGACTATGCAGTGTCTGGTGGATATGATGGACGAGGCAAATTAAAAGCAATTATTTATTTTTCGTTTCTTTTCAGGATCCGTCGTGAGCATCAAGGGTCCTGCATGATCATGCGTCAAAATCTCGAGCCTGACCTTGCACCATTCGATCATCTATTAGTTCTGACCACAACAACACTTTCCATGTAAGAAAATCTTGAAGATTTGACTGAATTTCAAAATACCATTTCCAGGTTATTTCGCAACAAAAATAATTTTTTATCAATCCGGGATTAAAACCTTTAACAGATGCTAATAAAATGATGCTGATAAAAAGAGTAAATAAACCTTTGAGAGCTTCTTAGAAATGCACATGTTTGAAACAAAAAATGACATTACTTTCCGGTCCTCCCAATATATTCACAATTCCTCAGCTGGCGGAATCAATTAAATTGATATATAAATAGCCCATGAAGTACAGTGAATAACCTTACAATTAGCTGAAGACATACAATTAACGCAACTAATTCGAGTGCAATAAGTCAGAAATTGTACTTCACTCTTTTCCAGTCTTTTGTGTGATTTCAAAGTGTCGTCTAACACGCTTTGATACGACTGCAAATCAAATATTAAAGAATGGTGACTTGCTCTCCGTTACATGCTCTCAGGATTTCTCGAACGTTTCAACCTGTCAAAAACTGAAAGGTTTAATTAATCGTGAAGTATTGATCCGTCAACATTCTCAAACTAGTCAAGTAGTCCAACAGAATTGGGTGATTATTCCGTCGGTTCAGCTGCTATTGGGAGTTTAAAACATAAATTAATATTCCCAGGGAAATGCACTAAAATAAACTTTTATTTACTACTTATAAAAACATTGAAAATGTATATATATACAGTGAAACTGCAATTTTACAACCCCGAAAAAAATTTACGTTTTTTCCTGAATGAACGTTTTTTTCATCAGGTCCCAGTTTTTCCGCATACTAATAATGTTAATTTAACCCGGACTGTAAATTTGAAATTCATGAATTTTCCACATTTTACGTTTTTCCTGAGAAGTTAAAAAAAAAAAAAAAAAAAAAAACGGAGAATAGAAATGCTCTAAAATAAGCTATGAAAACAGTTCAGTCTTGGATAATGCTGCATTTACTTTTAACTCAATGACTAAAAAGCATTCTACTATTACGGAATGTTTTCAATTCAAACACACGAATTCGCAACTAAAATCATCTAAAATGATATCCTCATATATATAATAACCAATGATTGAGTAACCCGCAAGTTTCAAACATGAAACTCGCGCCACAGCATGATAATTTGATAATATGTTTTGGTAATGTTTAACATGCAGGGTAAGGCTGTATTGTGACAAAGCTGAACTCAATCCGGTAACTTAACTGTTTTACTGGTGAGACTGTGTCATTTCAGGGGAATGAAGAAACGAAAACAATAACGCTATCTACTGGAGTTTAGACTTAATCCACTGGAGTCAGGGTTAAAATGTCCACTCTCAAAATATCACTAAACAGGCAATTCCTTCGTTCAAATGTAGAAGAGTAGAAGCAATTCTCACTCGTCATACCTTGACATGTGATTTTCTAGTTTATAATAGTGTTGTTTTCGTAAAGTATAGATATTATACATTTTAAAAGAGTCATCTTATTGCCTTTAGTTTTTTTTCTGTTTGATTTTTGCTTTCTATGTATTTCCCGCATTTTACGTTTTCCATATTTTACGTTTTTTAACCCAGTCCCTTGAGAAACGTATACTCGGGGCTTTGCTCTAATTCTATGCCGTTCGTTTAAGCTCCTTTTAGCATACTTTGAACTCAAAATACTATGAGTATAACATTTAAATTAGTATTATAAAAAAGACATAAGATAATGGTCCCAATATTAATGTCTGTACATGCATATTTTCTGTTTTAATTGTTTTTCTTGAATTCCTTTCCTGGAAATGGTCTTATTGCAAATACATTTTATAATCTTCTACAGCCAAACAATTTTTGATAAGTTAATAAACCTTATGTAGCAAAGTTCAATTAAATCTATTTGTGCAAAATATGTGTGACAAGAAATTTCGTGCAATGACTTTAATTGAAGATAAATCAAACAAACATAAATTTGAGGACATAAGGCCATGATCTATAAAACGTTTCTCAGTCTGTTTGTAATAAAAAAAATAGATGTACTTACTGGCTATAAAGGGTGGTTATAAATTTTACGATACTTTGGATTTTAGTTAAAGAAACTACCATCCTCTGTTACATCCCGATTAAATTACCACCATTTTTTTGTTGCAGCGTACCGCCAGATGTTTTACAGAGCATTACCAGAGAAATTACTTACTCACTGTTTAAATTAGTGATTTATAAATACCATTCTATAAAATTATCTTTAGTGACATGGAAAAGAGCGTGGGAATCGGAAGTTCTCTTCTAGAAAGGGGCAGTTGCCCCTCCCTGCCCCCTCTGGCTACGCCCATGACCTTAGTCATACTGACTTATTGCCTTGAATTCTTAATAGTCATGCCTTAAACTTTCAATGCGGCCGTTTCCAAAGTTTTAAAAGTACTTTTTTCGGAGAGGACTTCTTTAAAACATAGGTTTTGACCATTTTTAAAATAATTTGACAAAGTTACATAATTTTTAACAACTATTTTAATTCGTGCGCAGATTGAATTTCATTTTTCACGCTTCTGCACATGACATCACAAGTTATGAAATGCCATTTACTGATGCCATTATCGCACAGCGTAATATTTAATTCGCTTCTTTACTCACATATACTGGCAACGATATGGTTGATAGCAAGCGTAGAGCGCAATATTTAATCGCTTCTCAATCATCATAATCTGGAAACGCGCAGTAGCGTCAGTACTCAACGCGCCAAAGCTCATCACTTGTGACGTCATAAAGACAACGCCTTATTTAAAAAATTGGACGGATAAAAAAAATAATTAAAAAACAATTTTTTTAAATTAAACGTTCTGAAAATAAAAGTTTTTCCTCGCTCCATGATTTTTTTTTTTTTTTTTTTTTTGCTCATTCTATCAACCTAAGTGACTAAAGTAGTACTTTTGACTGATGGAGACAACCCCATTATAAATACGCGAGAAGGATTTTAAGAGACCAGGCTTTATCTCGTTGAAGAAGGAGAAAAAAACTCAAGTAGACTGTAGCTGGGGCAAATCTAAGTTGACAGAGTTCGTAATTGTGCAATTAATATATGCGTAGCCTTCACAATGATATCAAATTAGCTTTGCACCAGCCATAGAGGTGACTCGTCATTTCTATATTTAGCTCGTAGCCATAGTGTCCCTTGTAAAAATCATAGGTTCGTGAGCTAGTATCCCTATCAGTAAATAAATCAATGTGCAATCTTTCTTTTTTGCAGATTACTCGGGCAAATCAATGCGCAAATCACGGAAAGGAAAGATTGCGGATTGATTTGTTTACTGATAGGGATACCAGCACACTATCCTTGACGTTGCATTTGCTGTTTAGAGAAACGAAGAAGTTGGTTGTTGTAATACGTTGTTCTTCTCCGTCTCTTCAAATTTAAAAGATTGTTAAACAACAAACATATAAATTTGCAAAAAAATCTGGTTCAGCCAGGGATATCCCCTTTTTGATGCAAAATAGTTAAGCTTGTGGATGAAAAGATATCTGACAAAAACAGCGAGGCAGAACAACAAACAGTTTAGTAAGAAACAAATTGAGAATTAACCAAGTACCTTAAACGCGGGCTACTTAGACCCTAGGATCCTTCTTGGCTCCAAATGCGGAGAAAAAGATACAACGTCCTTTGACATCATTCAGAAAGCAATTTTTAAACACATTTTGACATATTCCACTAGAGAGCAGTCCCAAGTACTCAGCAATGTATACCAAGAAGTTCTATAGTTCTGATCAAGAAGCAAGAGTAGTGGTTCTGCGTTCCTTGTGCTAAAATATGTTTTTATAATCCCTCAAACTTTTACTTGTATAATTAGTTCTATAAAAGCTAAGAGTTTATTAAGTACTTATTTATGGACACTATTTAACACTTTATCAGGGGTGATTGTGAGTTCATCAAAAAATACCTGAAAGTTTCAAAGCGAGAACGGAGGGGGGGGGGGTGTAATCTTTGGCCCCTATTACTTAAGTGCACCTTTGCCATAGTTTTAAATAGTTCTGAGTGAAAATTTTGTGTGTACATTTAATTAAATTTTTAATGGATTACAAAGTTACTTTTGAGCTGGTGTTATACAAATTATCTTGACATTTGTCCATTTTAAGGGATAGGTGTCCAGCTTAAGGCTCTTGCAGGTATATTTGATGAGTATTATAAAAAAAAAAATTGCGGAGGTAGGGAGATAAAAGTATAACGAAAAAAAAAAACATAATTCCGGTATTTTCGGACATAAAAATACCGGAAATACTTCCGAAAATACCGGAAGTTCGGTAAAATACCGGAACACAATTACCCCTGACTTTATGTAGTAGGGTACACCGGGGCTCGTTTACGCGGATTTTTTTTCAATGAATTTTCTAATTTTTATATTTAAACCTAGAAAATTTTAGACATTGTGATTTATGAAGCAGTTAATGAAGTCAAAATTTGTATATTCAGTTGTTGCTCAGCTTGTGTTTTTAACCGTAAAAAAAAAAAGTTTTTGGGTCCATAAACTAGCCTCGGACACGGGGCAAGTTTACGCATCGAGTGGGGCACGTTTACGCACATTAAAAATGATACCAAGGAGTAAGTAAAATTGATATTTAACCAAATTTAAATGTTTTATTTCTCTTAAAACACTTTAAAAACAAGAAAATCATAAATAATTAATTAAAGAACATTTATAGGCTGAGCTAAAATCATAGGGCTTACTGCTAATTAAAAACAGAAACTATTTAGTCATCTTCTTCATCAGTGCTACATTTTACTATCAAAAATAAAGTATTTCTTTTCGCATACTTGTCATGAGACTGCGTTTTGACATCTAAGACATTGAATTCTGTCTTGTCCTTTTTACTTTCTTCTATATCTAATATATAGAAGAAAGTATTGGATTCGTGCAAATTTTCGAATTTCGAATTTTGACGGATTCGAACGTTTTGAGGTGTGCTGAGTCCATTTCGACCATTTTTGGAAAATGTCTGTCTGTCTGTATGTGTGTGTGTATGTGTGTGTGTGTGTGTGTGTGTGTATGTGTGTCACGTCTGTGTGTGACCAGTTTTTTGTGGCCGCTCTACAACAAAAACTACCGCATGAAATCGAACGAAATTTAGTACACGTATGTGCCCCTATGTGAACTTGTGCCCATTAGTTTTTGGCGCGAATTCCTCCAAGGGGGGGTGGAGCAATGGGACGTTTTTCGAGTTACGCGTGCTTGCTATTCCTCAGGAAGTAACTGGCGGAATCAAACAAAATTTGGTCCATATGTTGGTATTAACAGGAACAGGTGCTGATTCAATTTTGGTGTCAACAACTCAAACGGGGGTTGAGCTATAGAACGTTTTTTGTCGTCAATTGTGACTGCTGTATCTCAAGAAATAATGAACTGAATGAAAGAAAAATTTATCGGCAAGTAGCCCTTAGTGGGTATAAGAACTGATTTTATTTTTGTGTCAACAGCTAAAAAGGGGGGTAGCGCAATCACCCGTTCTTTTTTTCCATTGTGAGTGCCCTATCTCAAGAAGTAATGCTACGTTCTGGTTGAAATTTGGAATATATGTGAATCCATATGTAAACAGACTTTGGCTCAATTTTGACGCCGATCGCTCCAAGAGGTGTTGATTTTTTTTTTTTTTTTTTGCGAATAAAAATATTTTTATTAATGCAACAATAAGAGAGATAAATCGTAATAGATTGTCGTCTGCGTATTTCTCGTAATTTTAATTGTACTAGCTGCGTGCCCGGCGTTGCACGGGCTACCTAAAAAATGTAAGAGCAGTCCAGTTGATGCTTTTGTAGTACACTGACACTAGTTTCTAACGCGTTAAGGAATAAATAAATGCGCGTAAAGCAAGGTTTGCAAAACACCAGTAAAACATATTTTTGCCAAAACATCTCATCAACGTTAATAATCGTTATCAATGATACAAGTTATGAGTACATTTTCAGTCAGCACAAAAGGGGAAAATATATGCATTATCAACTATAATCCTTACTCACGTTAAACTGAATTACATCTGATAGTCTATATCGGAAATATTTATGCACAATAACAATCCGCTTTTTACATAAAATAGTCTACTACCCGGCGTTGCCCGGGTGTTTATTAATGCAACATACCACTCAGATAAATATTTGGATGGATTCTATCCACATGGTCGTACAAGAATTACATCAATCCGTTTTCCAGGTACAAACCCTCAAAGAACTCAAATAACTTGTAAATCACTCATTTACTTTACGACGTGCACGGTCCTCCTCGAAAATGAAAGTTATGTCATGTGACGCGTATTTAACAATCAGGCTTGAACAAAAAAAAAAACAGCAAAATTTTGCTGCAGATTACGGCAAAATAATCGAAAAGTAAACAACTTAAACACCCTGATTACAGGAAAAGCCTTAAAACAAAAGCCTAATTTTATTTCTTTATATTCGAGAAAAAAAATTGCAACAGATGTTTCTTTTCGATGATTTTCTTCACGCTGTAAATTTTAATAAAAGCGTTCATCCGGAAAGTTGAGTTGAAGCACTGAATAATAATTTGAATGGAGGAAAGCCTTCGAAAAATAGTGATTTGATTTTGAAATCTAAGAGTCATAATTAATAGTTTTTAATTGATATCTCCGCTAATTATTATCGGAGGATTATGTTAAATAGCCAAACATGAAGACGGGAAGATGACGAATCCATCGATACCTGGTTCGATGGTCAGTTCACTGTCGTTCGGGAGAAGAAGCTTGGACATAGATAGATAGATAGATAGATACTCAGATTTTATATGTATAAGATGGAAATGATAGGAAATATTATCTCAATGATTTAAAATTTTTAACTGTTGCCATCTTATGTTTGTTAACAAATAAAATATTTGTAATTAATTCAAGCAAGGCTTTTAAAATAACTTTCAATTTTCGCTCTTTGCTTTGCTTTTGCAATAATTCAGACATTGGAATAGTCGTCAAGTTTTTGCATGTGTAATTTTGTTTTTGTTGGGAATATTGCTTCCTCGTCAAGCATGGGGAGGGATCAGAAAAAAAAAAGAAAAATATAGAAGAAAGTTTCGTGATGGCCACAACATACTAGTTTCGATTGGTTGTGTGCTTTCAAACAACAGATGCAAGCACAATTTTCTACTTCGTAAACAGAATCGTTCACTAATTTCCTTTTTACAGAGTGTACCAACTTTTTTTTCCTGTCACAGGTTTTGGTTTCATACTTTTTTCTTTTCAGTCTTTTAGTTCTACTTCAATAGAAACTTGTAAATTTTTAACCGACTTCAAAAAGGAGACGGTTATCAGTTCATACCGTATGTATGTTTTTTTTTTTGTTTGTCCACTCACAGCGTCTCACCTAGTGAACCGATTTTGATGATTATTTTTTAAATGGATAGGGGATTGGCTCAACTTAGGTCCCATTACTTTGTTTGACCATATTTGTCCTTTAGAAAAAAAGTTATGGGCAAAAAACAATAAATTTCATGCAATTTCCCTATTAAATGATTAAATTTAAAACCCATTGTTATGAAAGTTTGGTGCCATACGACACTACGACAGTAACATTAATAGTAATTGTAATGATAATTTTGAATGAAGGCTTCTCTGAAGCAAGCATCAAGTTTCTTCAGTGGGATATTTCGATAATAATCGGGAATTTGGTGCTGTCGTCTCATTTTTGGCGTAAATAATTTTATTTTGGTAACCTTGCTGATTTATAGTAACCCTATGTGAATTATCGAAATCTTCCCTAATTCAGTGCTATTGCTCCATAGTGGGGGTAAACCTAACCTGGAAGCGAGGCGACGCAGTGATTAGGATCTGCTTAGCCTTCACAATGCTATCATTAGGTTTGCCTCAACTACAGTAGTATTTTTTTCGTTATCATCTATGCCAATAACAGATAATGGGGGCTAAGTAAGAAAATACAGAATTGCATCATGAGCAACTTAAATGCTGTGAATTGTAAATTAGTTAGGAAAAACGTAATACTTAAATGGTTATAATTAAATGAACTACACATTAATTCCAAAGAGGAACAAAGATAAGTTTTTAGTGCCAATCGCTTAAAGTTTAACGGGTGCTTATAGTTTTTTTTTTTAGTATGGAGCATTTTTATGAAAAAATAATCTGAATTTTCGTGATGGTAACTTCTTACTATTTTTGAAATACCTACATTTACACTAAAAAGAATGAAATAAAAAATTTTGAAAAAAAAAAAAAATAGAACCGACTTCAAAATTGCTCTAAAAAGTGAAAAATAATTTTATTCTTTAAACACCATCGATAATGCTTTTAAACATAATTTTTGAAATTGGCGCAAAAACGATAGATAAAATCATTCACAGCCATAACTCAACTACAACTATAAATTTAACCAGGCCCAGTTTCTTCACTATCACATAAATTATGCATTGATGACAACATATTTGAATAACGATATAAATGTTTCGTTCGTAACTTTGGATGCTTTTCTGAAAAAAATATGAACGAAGCATGGTTACACTGGATTTTATGTTTTGTTTTTGCGCCAACTTCAAAAATTATGTTTAAAAGCATTATCGATGGTGTTTAAAGAATAAAATTATTTTTCACTTTTTAGAGCAATTTTGAAGTCGGTTCTATTTTTTTTTTCAAAATTTTTTAAAATAATGTATCCTTTTTGCTTTGTTTTGCTCATTATGGTTTTTTTGTTTTAGCTTCTAAATGTTCTTGTCTGAGAGCTTCTTTGATTAGGATTGAAAGCATTTTCTTTTTTTTCCTTTCCTGGTTCCTAAGCTTTGGTCCTACTCTTTCAAATGGTCTCAGTTGGGGTATTCCACATGTGACGATGTGGAAGGCCAGCTGGGAGAAATACTTGGATTATCGATAAGCCATTTCATTATTTTGGCATTTAACGTGGTTCTGTTAGTGTTTTGAACGTAATGTCTTAGCGTCTTTAAAATAAAGAAAATGTATTACAGGCTGAATAGTGTATAAAGTTAAAGCTGAACACTTGAACAGGCATGAAGACATCATTATATGATTGTAAGCTATAAGATACGAATCTGGTACTTAATTAAAAATGAATGGTGATTTTCAAAACTAAATAACCAGAAAATACTAAAGGTTTGAGACAGTACAGAGCGAAAACAGCGTCGGGGGGTCCGTCTATAAGTAAGACAGAGTAGTGAGACACAGTAAGAACGTGCGTAAATGGACCCTGATGAAATGCGTAAGCGTGCCCCATCGGCAAGTTTGGATTTATTTTTAACAATAACAACAAATTTTAATATTTTTTCTGTCCATACAAATATAATTCTCCAAAAAGGATAAAATTCTGCTAATTTTCATATATTCATTTTTTCTTAACTAAGTACTATTTATTTACAGAAAGCTTCAAAACTTTCAACACAAAATTTACTCAACCTTTTAGAAAACAGGTTTTTCCTATCCGCATGCTAAACAGAACTCGACTGGTGCTCAAAAACTTGAGAGAATATTTGCTAGATAGCAGCATCAATCTGGTATGAATGTTGGCTCTCCAGTAATAACTCGTTTTGGAAAAAGTGCACTGCGTAAACGTGCACCGGTCTACCCTAGTATAATTATGCTTCTCATTTCTGTTAGGGGTTTTTAATTTAAAATTTCATAATAACAACATATCTCCTAAATTAAAAATTACAATCAACTTTGGCCTAGCAGAAAAACTTGAAAAACTCTATCAGATAGATTCGGAAAAGGAAGGAAAAGCTAAAAGTAAAACTCTAAACAGGAAAGCACAAGAAAAAAATCTGGAATTCTCAGCAACGGATAAAGAGAGCGATTACAGACTCAATATATCTGGGCTCAGTTACATTCCTTTTACTATGGAAGATGAAGAGGTACTAAAAATTGAAGCAGGTTTAGAAAAATTTTTGCCCATTTGCATCTACCTCTTACCAATTTTGTTAAATTTGTGGAAAAGTTGGCGGAATTTTGTTGTTGTCGAATGGAATGGGCTCAGGTTTCCAGAGGTAGCTGTTGATGTGGGAGAAGAAGAAACTGATGTTAATAGAATGAATGCACCAGCAAGTTTCAGTAGTTGCCGACAATTTAGAATCCTTTGTTTTACAAATGGTAAATTACTGTTAATAAAATTTTTCAACTTCCCAAACTAATGAAGATAGGACTGTTCTCCGGTGGAAATTTCCGGGGGAACAACAACTAGGTATGCATACACATTTTAAAAATAGTTTAAATTTTCCTTTAATCACTTTATATGTGACACAAATTTCTTGTAAAATGTATTTTTCTTTCAAAAAAATAGTTTTCTATATGAACACTCATCTTTCTATGACTCTTGTTAGTTCTACAATGATTTTATATAGGGGGAAACCACTTAGGGCCAAAGTAACCCAAACACAAGGGTAACATCGGCCCAAATAAAAAACAATTAAAAATAGTAATAACACTTAGAAACACTGAAGAGGTTCTTTGGAACCTTGAAACATACATATGTAATTTCTTTACATGTTCATCTATATATATAAAAATGGATGTTGGTAAATTTGTTCCCTAAGATCTCAGAAACTTCCCGGCAAATTTGGCTGAAACTTTTACTGTTTGTTCTTTTTGGTACTGGGAAGGTTTATAGACCAGCTCGAAAAAAAATCCGATTGATAGTTCCTTTTTTATTCTAAGTCCTAATTTTCGCATAAATGTCCCAATATGACGGTGAAAAATACGTGCACATATAAAAATTATGTGTCCATCGAAAGCGCTTATTTTTCTGCTGAAGATGGCATCTGTTAGAAAGTTCTAAGTTGTATAAAAAACGAGTTATGAGCTTTTTTTGTTCCATGTTCGAAGGCTTTCCTCAACCCAATTCATTATTTAGTGTATCATCTCAACTTCCAGTTCATAGCTAGAATTGTTGAATATTTTTGCGTTTCGTCTGACTGTTTGAGGCTTTTTTCAAGTCGAATCTTAAAGTAACGTTTTTTCACAAGATTGACTAATAATAAATGGATTTGGCTGATCATTTTCCATTTAAATGGAACTTTAATGTAATTTTTTTTAATTCTTATTACTTATGCTGATTGGACACTTACTCATTATCCAATCAACCAGCAGAAATATCGCCAACATTTTTGCAAAAAGATTTCAATAACTGATGCATTTGGAAGTTTTTTCAACTGTTGCGGTTTTTGGATCCAAAGACTACGTAATAATGTTTGTCAGCTTTCACCATGTAAACAAAATATCGCCAATCAAAGAATCTTTAAAAACTTTTTTTATTGTAAAATAATGCAGCAGCTAAATTAGATAAATCCATAAACAGCACAAAAACTTCCATTAATGTGACTTTGTACACAATTTCAAACAATCGCCAAATTTTACTACTATTTTGGAAACATTTTGGATGAAACTGTTTAGCATCATTTTATGGTGCCAAAATTATCTCAGCATCTGGCGACAATATATATCTCTGTAAAGAAAATTAGTAACATACCGTTCCACAAAGTAAGGAGGGGGAGCAATATCGAAGGTATCCCAAAACGATTCCTGCAAATTTAGCAACATTTTAAATCGCACCAAGAGCCCACAAGAATTGAATTTTCCGAAAATAACTAAAGCAAGTATAAGTGGATTACAGGCGGCTACATGTTTTTTAGCAGTTTGTACTGCAATAGCCATACAGAGAAGGTTTTCCATGATTTTTTAAAAGAAAAGTATTAAGAGATAATTCTCTTTCAACATGTAAAGTTTAATTTCATATTTTGGAAATTTTTCAAATTTGTATATGCTTAAAGGTTGGGCTTTTGTTTCTAAATGCGTACTATTTTGTTCTTCACACATATTATTTTAGTTTTATGAGTAAGGAAGAAGCTATATTTCTAATCACGTCAAAAAGGTGTGTTTTGAATTTTTTCACTGAAAACAGAAAACAAATGCAAAGAGCAATTGTTTTTCACAATTATTACTGACCCAGGCAACGCCGGGTGTTTTTGCTAGTACAATATAAAATATTTTTTACTTTATTCATTAACTCAAAGGAAAATATTTTGTTCTAACTGTTGGCACTTTTCTGCTATTTCTTGCTCCTTATTCTTTCAGAAATTTTATATTGAAATGGAATGCTACAGAAGAAACAAAAAGAGTCGAAATTACCTTTACAGCAGCGCTTATAAAGTACAAAAAGCGACCCAATCCTTGGCGAAGTCATTGAGCTTTGCGCAGCTCTATAATAAAATTATAAGTCAATTTTTATTTAACTATGGTAAAATTATAGTTAATTATTTGTCTATTAGCTATCGACAATCAATGCGCCTACACATGCACACGCGTTCAAACACAGAAATCAGTAAAAATTAGCATTTCATACTAAGTTTGGAATTTTCTTAAATGCATGCATATCATTAATTCTCACCTATACTGAATTAGGTTGCACGTTATAAATCGTGTTTTACGTATACATACATATGCCCATACACACGCACTCTTTTTCTTTCTTTCTCTCTCTCTCTCTCTCTCACACACACACACACACACCAACATCTCGGTTGAATTCGCAAATTTTCCAGTACCAGAACGTCGATGAGAAATACTTGAATCCTGATCGAATCGTGATCAGTTTGATGACAGAGGGGAACTTCTTTTTTCAGAAAACCCAATTTTTCTGAAACTAAATATCTTAATAGCAAACTTAAATTGCTAATTTATGTTAACAGTTTACGCATACAGTCAGTGGCGTAGCAACACTTTCTGCCGCCAAGGGAGGTTCCTCAATTTGCCACCCTTTCTGATGGGAAATAGTTGACACATTAAAGAATCAAAAGTTTTTCAATAAGATTTTAATAAACAAGAAAAGAAAATTGCTTTTTTCCCTTCTTATATTTCTTGCAGAAGTAAAAAAAGGAATTCAGAGCCCCACAGAAACACATTCCTAAAGTTAAGTGAAAATTCGGAAATTTAAGTAATTTTTAGTAACGCTTATAAAAAAAATGCTTGGAGCTCCCTCCAGATTTTTTTTTTCAAAACTAAAATTAGTTTTATGCATTCTTTGGTAACATTAGGGCGCCGGGATTTCTCAAGGAAATTTCCCGAAACTGAAGTGTTAAAAAGGCAATTTTAGGCTGTTTTTGGAAACGTGAAGATGTTGGGAAAGGTTAGTGGGCGCTGTATGGAAAGCTTTTCAACAAAACTGCAAAACACGTAAATGTAGGCTGTATCTAGTGGTGTAAGGGTCTACTCCAACTTTAACAAAGACTGAATTTTTCTCCCAGAATGTTTTCCAATTTGAAATTAATTTCAGTCTATCTTTGATGACGTTAAAGGGAATAGGGAACATTCAGGAGCTCTCTGGAAATTTTTCGTTGCCGAAGTTTCAAAAACGCAATTGTAGGCTATCTTTGACAGCATAAGTTTCCAAATGTTTCCAAAAATGTTGAAAGTCGGATGGTTTTTCCTTGAAACTTTTTGAAAATGACGTCCTAAAAACGCGACTTCAGCTGTTTTTTGATGAACAACAAGTTATGATAGAGAGTTCGGAGGAAGGTTTCCCACCCGAAATCTTTTTAGAAAAAAAAAACTGTTGCTTATTTTAAGCTCTTCACCACTGAGGAAAAAATGATTTGCGGTCTTCCCTCAGGAATTACTAAAGAGCCAACTGTGATGATGTTAGGTGATTTCGTGCACAACTGAAGCACCTCCCTACCTTAGAATTTTTTTGATGTTTAAGTTTCAAAAACCCAACTTCAAGCTATTTTTGGAGACATTGGACGAGACGGGGATTTTAAAGTTCGAAGTTGACGTTCTAAATACACAATTTAGACTACCTTAAATTATTATACAGGTAGAGTAAGGGCTTGACCGCCCTCGGGAATTTTCCGGTATTGAAATTCTAAAAAAAATTTAAGCTGTCTTCAGTGGGTCAAAATTTTCTAGCCTCAAAACGCATTTTTAAGCTATCTTTGGCACACTTTAGACAGCGGAAAGGCGGGGGGTTGAAAATGAGCCCCCTAAAACGGTGTTTTAGGCTATGTTTGGCCAAATTAATGGAGGATGGGATTGTAAATCGATCTTCCCTTCGGAAATCTTTTAGTCATGAAGATGCAATTTAAGCTTTGTGACAGTGGGAAGAAGCGTAAAGGTCAGGGAAATTTTCCTAGTTTAAAGTTTTAGAAAAGCAAATTTAAGGTCAATTTGGTTTCTCAAAGGGAGATATAACCAGGGGATCCGTGCTTGAGCGACTCACCTAATGTTGATAAACTCAGAAGTTGCCACGCAGGGTACGAGCAAGACTTACCCCCTCACCTTCCCTAAATCCGGTATTGCTATTTTACCAAATTTGGTTCATTCTCTTTTTCACTAACAGCGGTCGAAATGTGAAAGGCTTTGCCTAGAGATCATTTTACTAATTAAAAACATTTCCTTAAAATGAATGACTAAAACTACTCATTGAATAAGGGAATTAGTTGATATAATGCAGTAGTACAAGTAATTATTATTCGAGTTGTGAATTTTTTTTTCTTTTTTTGTAAAATGAAAATAAAATTCATTTGTTCTTAGTGAAAATTTTGTAATCAATAACCAATCAAAGCAATAGTTGAAACAGATAATGCTATCCTGAAAATGAGCAAGAAACCGCCCACAGATGTCCACAAGAAAAACACATGTTTTGTATTTGAGTAATTTTATTATCGTAGTCGTACTAAAGCATTACAATTCGAAAACTTTTTTTTTTGCCTCCAGTAATAGATTAAAAGCATGATATCCATATTGGGAAAATGCGTTAAATTTTTTCGCATCAAAAGTGTGAAATTGCCGCCACCTTAAAAGTACCGCCCGGGCGGATCGCCCCCTCCGCCCCTCCCTAGCTTTGCCACTGCATACAGTGCTATTACTTGATGTAGTTAGAGGTTAAGAAATGACTTCCATATTTAGTTAAAATGTATTTGTTCTACACTGTTAAAAATTCAGGAAACTTTTAAGGTAAACATTACTGCAAAATGTGTTTACAGTACAGAAAAAAAAAAAACAGTAAATTGTACCGAAAAAATAAACAATTGCAGCGCCAATCTATATGCCCCAGTTGACTTCCAGTGCGAAACACATAACAAAGTACTTCCCCACACTCGATGTGTCGCAGCTGGTATTGTGGTTAGCAAAACCGCCTGTCAATACGAATGTCCCGAATTCAAACCTGCTGCTCGCATTTTGCTTTTGTTAACTCTCGTGCATTTTAATGTAACATTTCACAGTAAAATAAATTTTTACGGTAAAAGTTACTGGCAACATAGATACCAGTAACTTTTAAAGCAAAATTTCAGGATTTTATTTAACATTGTACACTCTAGAATTGACGTTAAACAAAAATATTTACATAACATGTTAAACTTAGAAGATCCACACTCACATGCACACGGTCGTCAATTGCTTAAATCCTTTTTTTAAGCGACGGAAATTTACACGCAGTTAAACAAATTACACAATTGCATTATGACAGAAGAGAAAATTGTCCAACAATTTATTATTAATTTTTCTGTCATTAAACTGTCGCGTAGTTTCCTGGTGAGGAACGCATTAAATCTACGAATGATGAGCATCCAATACACAGCACCATTCGAAGCAACAACAAATAACAAACTTCACACTCAATGCTCTAATTCAAAATTATTTGTCACCACACATTGCGATGCTTTTACTCTACAATAAAAATTTGAAGAAAAAAAATCATTTGCGACGATTTGAGTCAGAGTCCACTTTTAATTGGTATTCAAAAATGCTCCTCGAGTCAGAGCGCGTCAGATACTTAAATTTCTGCTGCGATCGCCACAGCTAATTTCGATAATCTTACCCCAAGATTACCGAATTCAATTTCGGACGGATGCAATTAGTTCAACGATGCGAAACTCAAGAAGGCTTTCAGGGGGCTTTAATGAGAAGTGATTCGTTTCGACATCTCGATCCGTCAATCCCCGGTGATTATCGGAATGTTAATCTGCCTTTAATCTTGCGTAAACAATGCAGCTGAGCAATTAAATGGAAATGCTTATTATTACGGTAGGCAGTGGAAGATATCCGTGGAGGGTCGACAGTGCAGCGTTAATTAAAAATTTGGTATGGATATCAAGACTTTCATTGTAGAGAATCTTTGAATGATTATGGAGGAGATGGGTTTCTCTATATGATCACTACTGAAAGCAAATGGAGTATACTAAACTCAAGCGGTCAATGGAGATTCATTTCAAGCTATGTATTAAACACTAGAGGTACTCGCACGGCTTTGCCCGTAGTAAAAAATTAAAAGGTCATTTGGTTCGTCTGTATATTTACAAATAATGGATGAAGAATTTCTCGACGATTTGCTTTGTTAATTTGTTCTCCCATGTTATAGTAATTTGCTCGTCCACGTTATTATAATTTGCTCGTCCATGTTATGGTAATTTGACTGTCCACGGCACGATAATTTGCTCGTCCATGCTATGGTAATTTACTCGCCCATGTTATAATAATTTGCTCGACGAAATGTTCTTAAAATTGGAACAGAAAAAGAACAAAATCGAATTTTCGAAAAATCGCTTCGAGGTGCACACCCACATGCTACAAACTAATTTTTTGCCAAATGTCATGAAAATTGGCCGAACGATCAAGGCGCTATGCTCGTCACAAATCCAGACAGAGCAGACATCCAGACAAACTTTCAGCTTTATTATCAGTAAAGATAAAGACACTCTTTACTGAGAAGAAAAAAATACAGAACGAAGTCAAAGTATACAAAAATGAAGCATTTAGTATCAAAACCAGCTCAAATCATTTTTTTAAATTTTATAGGAGAGAAAAAAAAAACCTTTCACGACAGCTCAAATTCACGACATGCCTATTTAATTTTTGCTTTTTGTTTTCTTAAAACTTTTGACTTGAGGTGGAATGTACAATTTCATTTTTGTTTTCCTTTTAAAATTACCAACATCGTGTAATCATTACAAACAAAAAGTACTCAGGTTTTATAGGAAACCGATTTTATTTATTTTATTTATTTTAATTTTCCTTTCAAATTGCATTTTTTTCCGGATCCTTTTTTTTTCCAGATTTTTAATAAACACAAATATTTCGTCAGAAATTTAACAATGCTTACAATATTAGTCATCATCGTTTTTGTAAAGTATTTTGCAATTAACATTATCCAACCTTTTCTTTAAATTTTTGCCCATTGCACTTAAAATATTGTTCAATTCCTTTGCCAAAAAAAATAAGAGAAATGCATCAAGGAGATTAAGTTCTGGATATAATATGCATTTCAGATATGAATCTGAAGCTCACCACTTAAACGCTAAAAATAGAATTTTCCTCCACTGACGTTACATAATGATCGCAATTACTAGCAACATAGGGGTTACTGACCGACATCGACATCCTGGTCGTTAATGGTTTAAGAATGATAACTAAAAATGGACATTAGACATGAGCAAGGGATAATATTTCGTATCAATTACTTAACTGATGATAATAATGATTTGTTTGATGACTACAAATCACGAAAACGACTTTCTGAAATTTCTTTTAGGTAACAAATAATTAAAAAAAAAAAAAAAACCTAAATGAAATGGATTATTGGCTAAAAGAACAATAAGTATGAACACAAAGAGAATAAAAATGGTTTTTATGATTGAAATATTAATATTCACCTGCTATACCATAATACAGAGATTTTATAGAAAAACTAACCGTTTGTTAGACTTAGCAATACAAGTGTCAAAGATTTTGTTAGCGCAAACGTTCTCATTGTATTCCGAAGGTCCTTAGCCTACATAAATATTTTCCCATAAATGCCTTCAATAATACACCTTTCATTAAATTTCTTATCCCTTTTATTGCAACGCATATCCCATTAAAAGTAATTAACAATTGTAGGGGTATCGCATAGCATGAAAAGTATTAACAATTGTAAAGGTGGCATGGGGAGTCAAAATCCCTCATAAAAGTCTTGTCTGCTTGCTATG
Source organism: Uloborus diversus (assembly GCF_026930045.1). Taxonomy (NCBI): domain Eukaryota; kingdom Metazoa; phylum Arthropoda; class Arachnida; order Araneae; family Uloboridae; genus Uloborus; species Uloborus diversus. The sequence continues at coordinate 109,520,486 of NC_072732.1, read as the reverse complement.
CTGTCAATCGAGAATGGTGACGTACAGGCAGTAGCGTAACTACGTGTTGGCAGGAGTGGCTCTCGCCAGGGAAGCAGCAGCCAAAGGGGGGGGGGGGGGCGGTGGCATTTCGACTGATTAAAAAAAAAATTTAAAAAATTAAGAGTTTTTTTTTTTTTTTGATCACACACATAGAATTTGAAAAATGCTTACAGAAAACTAAAAAATACTTGCAAGAAAAAGAGCTAGAGGAGGTATATATGTATAATACTTACATCAACTGAGAAGGAACCATTGGGAATCATCGAACACAATTCTAAAAAAGAAAATAAGAAAAAAATTACAATATTGTTTCCTATTTGTGGAATCAACCAATCAAAATGTTCAACGGAAAAAAATATGGGAGGTCACAATACCTCCGGTACCCCTCCTGGGCGACCCTGGGGGGGGGGCGCAATTTCTTAAGTTCGCCAGGGGCGCTAGACCCAAAGTTACGCTGCTGTATACAAGTAATTTCAGTTAACGTTTCAAAACTTCGTGGAAGGGTGAAGTGAACTCATGATCTCTCGGAATCATGTAGGAATTCAGGATCAGAAATGCTTTCCTGGCTCTGTACTGTATGAAAAAGAGAACGAGGAAATTTCCAGGAAAATAATTGCAAGCTAGTGCGTCTAATTAATGCCAGTAACGCATCTGGTGAAAAAAAATCAGGAAATCTGCCCTCTAAAAGTCAGTCACCTTCCGTGAAATGAATCTGAAATATTTCTGAAGTATTCAGAAACCTTTCCAAAAATAACCACTGTAGTTTCTGGAATAGATCCTGCACCTTCTAAGAAAACTGAAAAAATTACAGAAATAACTCAACATCTTTCTGTTTTACTAGGAAATCTTCTAAAACTTGTATTGCCGAAGCGAATACAAAATTGCTAATAAATATTCAATATTTCGTTCGCCTGCAATTTTTGCAAGGCTACTATATACACTGTCTTTTGCCCTCGTTTGGGGGTTCAGTCAATCTGAATGGGCGGGAACTGAGCTAAATGTGAAATGCTTAGTAAAAAAAGCTGAGCATGCGGGGTTTTATATTGAGACATTCTCTTGCCGGGTACTTAAAGGATGCTGTTGAAATTATATTTGCAAAAAAGAAAGCAGTGATTTGCAAAGTGTACCTTAATGTATTCCCAATCTGTTCTCAAATGTGAAAGCAAACTGTGGTTAATTGTGTTGTTCCCAATCTGTTCTCAAATGTGAAAGCCAATTTGTGGTCAATTGTGTTGTACCCAATCTGTTCTCAAATGTGAAAGTCAATCTGTGGTCAATTGTGTTGTACCCAATCTGGTTCTCAAATGGGAAAGCCAATCTGTGGTCAATTGTGTTGTTCCCAATCTGTTCTCAAATGTGTAAGCCAATCTGTGATCAATTGTGACGTTCCCAAGTTTAAATGTAGCAAACATTCTGAGCAGGATACATTCGGAACAGATTTGGAGCAAATTTAACTGCACTTTCCTTTTAATGGAGCAGATTGGGAACAACACATTTTAGTGAACATTTAGGCAACTGAAACATATTTTCTGAATTAAAGTGTCCCTTACGTGTTTTCAATGTGTACACGGAATTTGTAGTGTATAGTGCCTTTTTATTTATAACTAGCAAAAGTACCCGACGTTGCCCGGGTCAGTAATAATTATGAGAAATAATCGTTACTTGCGCTTATTTTCTGTTTTAAGTGAAAGAATTCAAAACACACCTTTTTGACGTGATTAAAAATCGAGCTTCTTCCTTACTCATAAAACTAAAAAAGTAATAAGTATAAAGAACAAAATAGTATTCATTTAGAAACGAAAGCACGACATTTAAACATATACAAATTTGAAGAATTTCCAAAATATGAAATTAAACTTTGCATGTTTAAAAAAATTATCTGATGGTAGTAGGTACTTTTTTTTTTACAACATGGAGTCTAAAACCTTCTCTGTATGGCTATTGAAGTACGAACTCCTTACGAAAAAAAATGAAGCCGCACGTAATACCCTTGCACTTGCTTTAGTTATTTCGAGAAATTTCAACTATTGTGAGTTCTTGGTGCGATTTAAAATGCTACCAAATTTGCCATTTTGGGATACCTTGGATAGTGCTCACCCTTCTTACTTTGTAAAACGGTATGTTGCTAATTTTCGTTAAAAAGATATTCTCGCCAGATGCTGAGATACTTTTGGTCACCATAAAATGGCGCTAAACAGTTTCATCTGAAATGTTTCCAAAATTCAGTATTAAAATTCGGCGATTGTTTGAAATTGTGCAAAAAGAAAAATTAATGGAAATTTTGCGCTGTTTAAGGATTTGCCTAATTTAGTTGGTAGATTATTTTACACATCAAAGAAAGTTTTTAAAATTCTTTTAATAGCGATATTTTGTTTACATGGTAAAAGCTGAGAAACATTATTACGTTTGAACTGTGATAAGGTGTACGTATTTTAAACGAACTTCATTCCCGCAGACTCTGCAACGCGGGGGCTGGGGACGGCCGAGAAAACAAAAAATAATAAATAAACATTTAATTTGTGTATCACAGAATGAAATCTAAACTGATTTTAACTTTAAAACAAGCACTCGTTAAAAAGTTATTTATTTGGGACGGGGGGGGGGGGCAAAATATAGATCCTAGCCTGGTCGTATTAATACGCCAATTTTATCGTTTCAGATTTAAGCGTAACATTGTGGTTTGTTTATGGTGATAACATTTATTTACAATTAACATTTTAAAACAATATTAAATCTTTAATTTTCAAAACAAAAAAATTTTTGTGATTAGTTATACTAAAAATATCTCGCTCATTTAGGGTTTTGAACTGTGATAAGGTGTACATATTTTAAACGAACTTCATCCCCTCAAACACCGCAACGCGGGGGTTGGGGATGGCCGAGAAAACAAAAATAATAAATAAACATTTAATTTGTTCATCACAGAGTAAAATCTAAAACGTTTCGTAAGTTAGGGTATTTTTTCTGATAAAGGAAATATTTAGAAACGACACGTCATTTTATCTATTGTTTTTGCGCCTACAGTTCATTTGAAATAAAGGAGGAATATCACTTTTTTCAATTAGTTGTCAAAGCCTTAATGATCATAGTTTCGATCTTACTTATTTCGTCTCTCAACGCTGTAATATTCCTTTATTATGTGAAACATGGCTTGAAAATGATGATACTAAGATTATTCCATCTTTTAAACGTATTGTGCAATTAAAGCGTCAAAATATAAGAGCAGGAAGCGTAGCAGTTTATCAGAATGATCTTGATTGCATAAATATCGTCACTCCAAACCAAATATAGGATTACATATTCATAAAGGCTTTAATACGGCGACACAAAACGATATTGGTGAAATGTGTATAGTGGAATGTTTCAATGAGGCAAAGCAAAAAATTATTCTTGTCAACATACAGTCTGAGTAAAAACTTTAAGGCCAGTAAACTTTTTTGAGAAATTGGACGAATCTTTAACTGAGAATCAAAACATAATTTGAGTGACAATTATCTGCCTTAAATACAAATAAAAAAGACAAAAAAATCATTTGTAATTATTTCATTATCAGAAAATATTACAGATCAGCATTTGAGCTTGAGTAAAATCTTTAAGGGCAGCATAGAAAAAAGCCCAGGAAGAAAAAATAGAAACATTTAGAAGCTTATTCAGGAGCCACTTATTCAAACTATTTAAAAATTTCTTGTTTCCATAGATGGAACAAGTTTCTTAAAATTTGAGTAAGAAGCTAAAACTTTTACAGCATAATATTATTAGTAAGTGTAAAAAAATTAGGGGGCTGCTGGATTTTAGCTGAAAAAAAGTTTTTTTGAACCCCCTACTAACCATATAGAGATTATTTTATAAACGGTTTACTTTATAATACAGCATATATTCGAATGTTGGAAACCATAAAGTTTATGGTTCCCAATATTCAAATATGTAAAAATTTGTACATGTAGAAATTCAAATATGTAAAAGACTCTTAACAAAGTTAAAATATAACGTAAAAATGTCAGAACCATACAAAAGGGTTGTCCATAAATGGCGTCAACTTTTTGCAACATTTTTGACTCCCCTACCCTCTTTGTCATATGTCATGCTATTTTTTATGAACATATGCTTTTTTAAAAAGATTTGATTTCACATTTCTTGTTTCCACTTGTGGGAGGGGGGAAACAACCTCCCCCTTGTCACAAAAACTCATCATTTCACCACCTCCTTCCATAAAAACGTGAAATCATTTGAGTCAGTGAAAAGCTAAGGGATGTAAGTAGTGGACGTTTTAAAGTTTTGAGTAAACGCATATAAAGATAACTTCCTAGGTAGGCGTCCATTGATTTTTTTTTTCTAAATCATGCTATATAGCAGCTACTACCAGGGCTTCTAGTACCATCTCTTGCTCAAAGACAGAGGAGAGGTTCACCTACCATTTGTACTGGTTATCTCCAAATTTTTAATTTTGCCACTTGCATCCCTTTACTTCTCACTGCCTCATTTGTGAACAGCCGCAAATGAATGGAAAAAATGACAAATTATTTTCTGTGAAACATCCAAAGACTACAAAAACTTTTTTTTTTTTTTGACCATAAAAATACTGAAAATTGCAATTTACTGTTCTGTTTCATCCACGGAACTTTTTAATGCAGAGAAAAAATAAAAAGTCTTGAAATAAATTTGAAAAGAAATTATTCTACAACTTCCTTTTCGCAATACGTCCTTCAAAAAAAAAAAAAAAGGGGTAGAATTTCAAAGAAAATGCTTTAGAGATTCATTATTGATTAAAAGTGTGGAAATTCTAGTGATTTTCTAAGCTTTGTGTCTTTCCTTTCAGTTGACTTGAATGGTTACTGCACTTGCTTCGTATTACTTCTTACTGCCTCAAATTCCCTTCGCAAGTAATGTTGAAATCCTAGCGTTTCTCTTCGGGTTCTTTAATCCGGAAGATTTATCAGGGAGAAAATTATTTTTCGAGTCGTTGGCTTATTTTGTCCGAGATTTCAAATGGAGTGTCTTCTTCTAGAGTTTAGAAAGATTCTTTTTCTTTCTAGTTTTAGAATAACAACTGCTAAGATATACTAGCTATTCGTTTAGCTATCCGTTTCGTCGTAGATTCTTCATTCTTTTGAATGGTTATGCCAAAGAGATTTTGCTCTCTCAAAATATGTGCTACATAAGAATACAGCTTAACAGTGGTACTCTAAACATAAGAAGAAAAATAAAGCAACTGAGTTTCTGGTAATTTTCCCCAACTCCTCCTGGTATTCTGTTGAGTTCATCTGCCCAAAAATTGAATTTGAATCGATTTTTGCTTTGCTGGAATAATTTTATTTATTTCTAGCTGTACCCGACGTGCGTTGCTACGCCAAAAAAAAAAATATCATTATACTGATTTTCATGACAATCAGTTGAACGGGGCAGAAGTTGCTACTCTGCAGTGCCACCTGGTGGCTGTGGCTTCAATGAGCATATTATGCACCTTCTCCGTGGAAAAATACATATATATAGCAATTTTCATAATAATCGGTCCAGGTATCAAGTGAATCCGTGACTATACTCAAATTTTGTACTCACGCAGTTTGCAAGATCAATCAATCGCTAAAAATATCAAATAGAAAAAGTTTTTAATCCCCCTGTTGCATGAAAAGCCATAAAAAGATAAAGAAATTATTTATTTGTTCAAACTCAAGAAAAATGGCAACAGCTAACTTCTTATCAATGAGATCTTTCACGCGAATTAATTTCTGCAGCCGATAATTTTATTCGTATTTATCCAATGGATTGTGACTTAAATTGGAATAAAAAAGGAACTATCGATCGGATTTTTTTCGAACTGGTCTATAAACATTCCCAGTACCAAAAATAACAAACGGTGAAAGTTTCAGCCAAATCTGCCGGGAAGTTTTTGAGTTCATGGATGACATACAGACATACATTTATTTTTATATATATAGATGAGTACCTCTAAGACGGTTAGCACATTAATTTATGGTATACATAGGCATATGAAAATAAAAGCTAAATTCTGTACCTCAGAGCCGGAACGAAGTAAGTCACATTATGATAATTTTACAGGGGGAAGGAAAAGCTTTTTTCTGGCCCATACAAAGGATGGGACGCGCACTCTTTTAACCCTGGTAAAAAAAAATTAAAAAAATAAAAATTAAAGAATTACATTCACATGGCTCAATACGGAAAAAGCTTTTAAATACAATTCACTAAAAAACAGAAAATTGCAATTTTTGGACTTACGTCACTCTGGCTCTGAGAAAAGAATTTGCCTTTAAATAAGAACGAAGTTCTTTCAGACGATATTAATCGTGTAATTGATGTTATTTTTTGTAGTAAGTAATCATGCATAGTTTAAGAATTAATAGATATATAAACATATATATAAATTTAAACTCAATATTGGCCGAAATTTATAATTTACCAAGATAAGGATTAAATAAAATCAGGATCTTACTTACATTGCTAACATACCTAAAAGTGAGTTTATGTTAGCTGAAGTTATCTCTTTCTGTTACACAACTTATTTTCATTTTATTTTATTTATTTTTCTTTTTTTTTTCTTTTTGCTTTTTGGTAGAGGTCTTACAATATTTTTCATAGGCTCTTTAAAATGTTCGGATTTTTGTTATGGTATAGAATACGTGTGATTTCAACCAACTTCAACAGTGAAGATAGCGATAAGTCACACGGCCACTTGGGTTTAATTAACAGAAACTGCCAAACTAAGAATTAACGACACTTTAAGTTAAACCTAGGATTCGCTAACGGGGGAGGGGGGGGTCCTTTTTGGAAAAAGTTGCGGAAGCCCAAAGAGGGCAGATGCTGTATACTTAAAAGGGATGAAAAGTTCTTGATAGTTTATTCAGATGCTGCTGTTAAAATTTTCGTAAGAATGCTATTAGTTTCTCGAGATCTCGCAATATTTTGACGTTATCTTTTTAATATGTTAAAATGATCATTATCGTTGCCAGCATGGGTTCGCATATCAAGGGCGGTAGTGAATAGAACATGAGATACATGACTAGCTGAGCTTAATTCTGCTACAATTAGTGTCGGAAAGCGTGCTGTCATATTATGCGAATCCACATACATATAATAGCCAATGATTGAGTAACGCTCCTGACGCCTTCAACAATAACGCTCGCGCCACGGCATGATAATTGGATGATATGTTTTGGTAATGTTTAGCATGCAGGGAAAGGCTTTATTGTGACAAGGCCTAACTGGATCCGTTCACTTAACTGTTTTACTGGTAAGACTGTCATTTCAGGGGAATGAAGAAACGAAAAAGGGGTCAATAATGAACGCTATCTACTGGCGCTTAGGGTTAATCCACTGAAGTGAGGGTTAAAATTTCAACTATCAAAATATCACCAGACAGGTAATTGTTTCGTTCAAATGAAGAAGCAATTTTTACCCCTCATATCTTGACGGGCGGTTTTCTAGTTTTTAAGAATAATAAGAGATTCCTTACATTACTGAAACAAATTTCAACTACTTTCTCTGAAAATCCTGGCTTTTACCTGACTTCTTCAGGAAAAATCTTTCTGTTGTTATTTGGAACTCACGAACTAATTGCTATTTTATTGCGATACTTTTATACATAGCACCAAATTACAAATCTCTTCGGAAAGTCTTCCATTCAATGAGCTTCCCCTCTAAAAGTCGGCGCCCTAAGTTCTTTGTTCTAGAATGAATAAATTAGTAATTGTTCTAGCTGCTTTATTTGAATGTCAATGATAGCACATGAAATAAATAAATAAGCCTCCCAAGGGAAGCCAATCTCTCTGAAATGGCTTTTCCGCGAGATTAAAAGGATTATTTTGAATGCAAGATTTGCTTCATTCTCTTTTACCTTCGAGAATACTTGAACAACAATAATGAACGTACATGAATAAAAATACGGAGACATTTCTATGTACGACTTTTTTCTATTGACTAAAACACTCAAAAAAGTAGTACATTTTAATAACATAAGAGACATGTTTGCATTTCATGAAATTGAATTACGATTTAGAATATTTTTCTTAGTTCATCTTTTGTAGAACAATAGTGTTTTAATTACAGATCGATTTAATTTTTTGTAATTAGTGTTTTAAGCTAAAATTTCACATAAATTGTCTTTTTTTGGGGGAGAAAGATTTCCAACACCTCTTAACATTCTATGTCACATAAAATATCTTTCTTTTCTGCACAAGATGAAGTTTGCTCCAATTTCCTCATTTAACTAGAATTAAATTCAACTCAAGCCTGGACCAAACAACAAAATATCAGTCATGAATTTGAAAACGACTTTTCAAACGTTTATAATGCACAAAACACCTATAGCTGTGAAATTTGGTACAAAAAGTTAGTTTGGACCCCGGGACAGAGGTGCTCTTCGAAACTTTTTTTTTCTTTCTTTCACTTTCTTTAAAAATGTTATTTTCATATTTTCGTAAAGTTCTTTTTTTTTTCTTCAGATGAAAGCGGAATTTTAATTTTAATATTGCTCAAATTATAATGAGCTTTTTACTTAAATTCTAATTTCTACTTTAGGGGGAGCGGGATTTTTACTTTGTTCTAATCTCAACACGTATTTCAGTCCGTACCACGTATTCTTCCTGATGGCGCTTCGTGAACCAAAGAAGATTGCGATATAAAGTTCATGCGAAGCACGTTAAGCGGTTGGCGATCATAACAAGAAAGGGGCGATATTTAAAAAATCACGTCGATAAATAAATAATTTCAGTATTTATCCAAAAGTAGTTCAACATATAAGAAGGCAAAGAAGAAAATAATCATATCTTTTAGTATCTCTTCAAAAACAAATTTGAACAATGATAACACAAATGCCTGAGGAATACTTTTTTAAAAACTGAGTCAAAAAAAAAAAAAAAAATTTGAATTCTGAAATTTTGAATCCAAATTATGTTTTTCGCAATCACGAACTGAGACAGGACCCTATTCATTGGAGTTATTTTTTCTAGAAACGGCTCCTGTCCCCCCCCCCCCCCAAGCCTGCCTCTCCTCCTGGGCGGTTACGTGTGCTTAGTTGTGTGTGTGCGTAGACCTGTGTGTATGCACGTAGGCGTGTGTGAGTGTATGTGTGTGAACGTACGTGTGTGTAGGACATGGACGCCTCAGACCAGGAGATCGGATAGCTCAAAACCGGAGCAGTCGCGCCGCTAGTAGAGGACGGTGGGCGGTGGTGCTGCAAAGGCTTCTGGTCCAAGTTGAAAAAGGCACGGACACCAAAAACGGTCAAATGAGAACAATAAGCAATCGTGATTGCTCAAAAACTTAATTTGAATTTTGACATCTTGAATTCAAATTGTGTTTTTCGCAATCACAAGTGTGTGTATGTAGGCGTGTGTGTTTGTGTGTGGGGGTATGTGCGTTTGTGTGTAGAGGTATGTGTATGTGTGTGTAGGCATGTGTGTTTGTCTGTGTGCTGGCATAAGTGTGTGGGTAGTTGTGTATATGAATGTGTGTATGTGTGTGTGGGGGGATGTGTATGTGTATGTAGGCATATGTGTTTGTGTCAGTGTGAAGGCATGAATGTGTGGGTAATTGTGCGTATGTGTGTGTGCGTGCGTGTGTGTGTGTGTAGCTGCGTATGTATGCGCGTGTGTGTAGGACATGGATGCAACCTGGAGACGGCTTTCGCTATAGTAGCAGCATCGTGAGGAGCCGGTCGACGGTGACAGGGTGCGGAGGGTGGCGGTGGGAAAATAAAAAGACAGGACATCAAAACAGTCAAATGAGAACAATAAGCAATCGTGATTGCTCAAAAAAAAAAAAAAAAAAACATAAGAAAAGCTAACTTAAAAATTTGTGCAAAACACTTATTTGGTTTTTTTTTTTTTTTTTTTTTTTGGCTCAACAGAAATTTAAATGTGTAATCAATCGAAATGCAGCGAAAAATATTTTCCACCATAAAAATTTCGCATTCTTAAAGTTACCATTCAAGAATGTCATCTTTTATGAAAATAATTTAATACAAATTCTAGAACAACAAGGAACTTTCTCCGTTATCTGAAATAGCGTAGTAGATAAGCGCAAAGTATTTAGCTTTGGATGTGATTTTAATCTAATAGACGTTAATCTAACGTCAACGGACCATCATGGAAGCAGCGCATTAACTGTAGTACCAGTCTCGGTTAACGTAATTAAATTTTTCGCTCCCAAAACTCAATGAATAGGTTCGGGAACCAGAGCACACTAATGCTATAATGTATCATCACTATATTAGACGAATAAGTGATTTATGGCGAAACGATGGCAATACTGTTAGCTTCTGATTGATGATTTTTTGCAGGTATCTCGAAAACATTTGATCATATTACGTCTTCAAGAGAAGCAATTAATCCTCTCTGTAACGGAACTTCGACTGAGGGTAACGGACAAAAAACTTCAAAGCTCTCTTGTTCTCAGCTTATTGCATCGATTTGAAAAATGAAGTTTATTTGAAATATAGCGTATGGTCAATTCCATTTTGATTTTTTCATTTGCTGCACAAAACATCCTACAAAAATTACAAATGTGTTTAATTTTTGCTTAATTGCATGAACTAAATAACGAGCATAGACCAGCGTTTTTCAACCTTTTTTAACCCGCGGACAGATAAAATAAAGTGTAAAAATTTCGCAAATCGGGGCTTTTTTTCCCCTTTTCTCTATATACACTACTTGCTGCATTGCCCGACTTTCCGCGGTCTATCGTAAAAAAAAGCATTGCATCAAGTGAAGTATCTTCAATAATCAGGATTAAATGAAAGAAAAGAACCATCATGCAAAATTTTCTCGCCAAACAATGACGACAGATACGAAACACTTTTAAGAAATTAAAATAAAATGAGAAAGATGGATTTAAAAGGCGTAACCATAGAAACACAAAATAAAATAAGTTTAAGAATTGAAAATGAGAAAGATGGAAATAAGCAATGGATTCAAAAAGCGTTACCGTGGAAACGCAAAATAAAATGGTTAAAAACTTGAATAGAGAACAGATTTTTGAACTTCATTTAATTCACTTGTAACTTTTTTTCTAATGGAGATAGAGGGTTAAACTTTCGACCTTAGGTCGAGTTAGATCCGGAGTAAAAAAAGCATCTCCTTCCAATGCTGTCAAAAAAAAAATAAGACTGTGGGACAATTCCTTCACTTTTTATTGATGAATTTAATGAAGAAAGTAGTGCCTAAATTTCAGCTAAGCCTAAAAAAATTCGAGCTAAAAACGTAAAAAACTCCCGCCGCAATTAAGTTAGAGCATTGGAACAAATTGCGTAAAACGCGGGAAATTCTTCCCTTTCCAATGATGTGTAATATTACTATTTGCGAGTAATTTTTCACCCCCATATTCGGGAATTTATGTGAAAATTGGGCCTAAATTGGAATAAAAAAAAGAACTATTCATCGAATTGTTTTCGAACTGGTCTGCAAACCTTCTCAGGACTTAAAGGAACAAACTGTGAAAATTTCAGCAAAATCGGCCGGGTAGTTCTCGAGTTTTGCGAGTTCAAACACACAGACGCTTTTTGGAGACTTCATTTTATACTATGTAGAGATATAGGGTGTCCCAAAACGACCGCATAAACTCTGCACAGCTAGATTCCTCGTTGGAAGTGCATAAAAACTCCAAAAAAGCGTTCCTGTATGATCCATAGTTTTTACGAGAAAAATACGAAAAAACAAAGTATGACGTAATTGCCGGTGCAAGGAAAAAACACTTTATTGGACATATCAACAACAGTATTCACTCACCACAGTGTTGCAGCTCTGCTGGACCTAACGAAGGCTTTTGATAGAGTTTGGAAGGATCAACTTATAATAAAACTGTACGATGTCTTTAAAATCCGGGGAAACACTTTAGCATGGATTTCTGATTACCTTAAACCAAGAACAATTAGAGTTAAGTTCAATAGAACCCTCTCCGATACTTTTTGTCTAGGTCAGGGTGTTCCCCAGGGAACCGTTCTCTGCCCAACACTCTTCGTTCTGTTTATGGCCGGAATTGAAAAAACCGTTTCCCCGAGGACTCTTGTTGGAATGTCTGCAGACGATATTGCTTTCTGGAGCTCAGGCAGAGCAATCGATAATATTGAATCAGAACTCAATAGTACCTTGGACGCCATCTCAAAGTTTGCAGATGAACATAAAATGAACTTCAACCCAGTTAAATCAATAACCACTTTCTTTACCACCAAAAAAAAGCTTTATAACTACCAACCTTCTTTGATGCTCAAAAACCAGAAACTCACCTACGAGAAACACCCAAAATACCTGGGCTTCATCCTTGATCCAGAATTTTTATGTAATAAACATTGATTTCATAGTCCAGAAAGCCAGGAAGCGCCTCAACATTTTGAAACACATTGCAGGTCGAAACTGGGGAGCAGACGCAAAAACTCTTAAGACTTCCTACCAGGCTCTTATTAGGCCAATCTTAGAATATGGATATCCCATTTATTGTTGTGCGTCTGAAACTAACTTGAATAAACTGGAAAAGGTCCAGTTGAGTGCTGCTCGCATTATTACTGGAATGAAACGCAGCTGTCCATCCGAAATCGTCCTCTTTGAGGCAGATCTACAGCCTCTTTCCATGAGACGCCAGGCCAGTTTAGTCAAATACTTCAACAAACTTTCTAGTATAGATCATGGAAACAAAACTGCTTGCTACCTAAACAGTTGGACAAGCAATAAAAGACTAAAGAGAAACAGCCCCTTTTTACTGATAAAATCACAACTCATTGCATCAAATGTGGAACCTCACTATATTCATTGTAACTTAAATTCTTGTACAGACCTCTCCAATGTTGAGTTTTGTGATGGTCTCCTTACCATCCTCAATAAGAAAGAATGTGTTCCTGAACTTCTTAGACAACTGGCCCTGGAAGTCATCAATAAAATATCTCCAAATGATATTACAATATATTCAGATGGCAGCAAAATGAATACTCAGGCAGGTAGTGGAACTTACATTAAAACTCCTCAAGAGAAGTTCTTCCTAAAACAACGAAATCCAGATTTTTGTTCAGTTTTCCGAAGTGAATTAATTGCTATTCACATAGGACTGGAGAAAATTATGTGCGAAAACAACTTCGAAGATCTTTGGATACTTTCTGACAGTAAAAGTTCAATTCAACACCTCAAAAACTGGTCCCTCATAGAAGACAACACTAGCCTATCAATCCTACGTAAAGTAAAGCTCATAGCCCTTCAGCATAAGGTCCACTTTCAATGGATCCCTTCCCATGTCGATATCTATGGTAACGAGCTGGCTGATACTCTTGCCAAAGAGAGTCTTGCCCATCCAACACCTTTCACCTCGGAGCTCACCTATCTAGAACTGTTCTCCAAGAAAAAAGCCAATAATAAAGAAAAATGGTTAACATCTCCATCTCACAATTGGTACAAAGGCAAAAGGCCAGGACAATCTCTTGCCCTTCCCTGTGACAGGCAGACTAACACCCTTCTGTCTCGCCTCGCCAGTGGACATCTGAAAAGTCTCACTTTCTCTGGAAGCGCCAAGAGGTTCCCCATCTGCCCTAAATGCCAACAAGATCAGGCATCACCACAGCATATATTGAGCTGCCTGGGATTGGACTGGAACGACACATTCGACAGTCCACTGCTAGTGTCAGATTTCATAAGAGTCAACGGCTTCATGATTTGGTCCGACTCCGTCAGACCAAAGGGAGATTATAAACAACAACAACACAACAGTATTCGCATATTTTTCCAGGCGATAATATTTAAAACGTCACTACACGTATTTATTAAACCTATGTTTTTAAGCTGCTCTTTCAGAAAAAATACGTTTGAAATTTTGATAACGACCCAATTAGGCGAAAGATAAAGAAAAATTCTACTTAAAAAAATAAAGAGTGTTTTTCTTTTTTAATTTTACAGCAATTTTTATGTGAAGTTGTTTGACTTGAATTAAAATTTCCTTGTTTGCGATTTGTTTCCAAACGACGGTTATGAAATTTAGTGGGGAATTTTTACGACATAAACGATTCAAAAATTGCATAGGTTGTTGCGACACAATCATTACATTTTTATATTATAGTAAGAAAAATACAATTCAAATTATTCATAAAAGCAATCTTGTATGTTAGAATAGCAAGATCATTAAGCTTGCAAAATAGCTAACGGACACAATTTGTTATAGCGAGAAACTTCGTAACCAGAAGTTAAGAATCAAAAGAATATGAAAGCATAAGAAATCAATACCTTGGATGTGATTGATCGTGTTGAAACATGTTACACAAGGACATTTGGGGCAACATTTTAGAAAGTACTTCCCTTGATGACAATTCAAATACAGAGAAGAGTGTGATTTATGATCTTTGTGTTTTGAACTGAGAATTCTCTTTTTTCTAAGAAAGAAAACGAACTGTTTTATGCCATCTAATTGTAAGAGCATATTGTGATGAAATAAGAAGTTTGTGATTTTCCTCGTGCTTTATAATAGCTTTAGCAAATTTTTTGTTCATGGAAAACTCATTAATAACGGCGGGGTGGAAAATTTTCATCAGACATTTCAATAAAATGTGCATTTTTACGTTATAATTGATTGTGAGGCATTTTGTTTTTAGTATGCAAGTTCACATGCCATCTTGTCTGGGTTTTTTCTAATTTAATTTAACCAAAAAATCATTTATGATTATAACTTGAATCGATTATTTTCGAAAGGGCATATGTCCAACTAATGAAACTTTTCAGAATTTAATAAAAAGTGTTTATAATATTTTATCAATGAATTCTACAAGACTGTTTATGACTCATCTAGCCATAAGTAGGGTCTTTATTTACCTTAAATTATGTTTCATTGAACTATTGAATTTTTTTTTTTTTTTTTGTACCTATGCCCATTTTGTAACTTGAAAAACTAGTTTAGAGTGACAAAAAAGCAAATCAAGTAGAACAGGTTTATCTGAACTGATTTCTGGTAGTTGAAAACAAATATAAAACAAGCAATAAAAACAACTAATGAAGTCCGTATACGTGAAATCATAATCTTCAGAAAATATTTCATGTATTTTCCTCTTTTTTTTGTCTTGCTTTTGTGATAAAATAAAGCGCCTGGTGTAAAAAAAAATAATAATAATAATAGTAAAGGAGAACACAGTTAACAAACTGAGAAAAAAGATATAAAGTTTTACATGTGTATGAAACTAATCATGCTCATCAAATGCGTCTTCTATAAAAAGAAAATATTATTTTTTCTATTCTTCTTCAGTCTATTTTTTGTGAAACAAGTTTGATGTACAAATATAATTATGATTGAAACTGCATTGAATAATCTTCTTGATATCAATTATTATCTCCTACATTTTCAGAATTTTTCTTTTAGACTGGCAAAAGTAGTGGAGCCGACCAACGCTACTTTGCAAGCGTGATGTTGAGTACAAAGACATTAAACAATAACAGCCGTCGAGAATGGAAAACAAACAAGCAAGCGAATTAACAGAAAGAAGGGATAATAATCAAATTAACTCGTAACATAAATTAAAAGTATAAGTAAAAAATAGTAAAAGTAGGAAATTTTAAGATAATAAAAACAAAAGTCGCAATAAAGAACAAAAGAAAAAATAAGTTTGCAAAAATGAAAAAAAAAAAAAGAAACTATGTACAAAAGTGTTAATGCACAAAACTATAACAAAATAAAGAAATTTTAGCTAGGGAAACAGATGTAAACAATAACCAAAGAGAAAAAAGAAAGCGATTCAAAACAACATAAAATTAGCAAATTCGATAAAACATACTGGAAACCATCTGATAAATCTAAGTCTTGGGTGTCTGGCCAGCATGCACGATTTTTCAACGAAATGGGACCCTCCCACCAGCAAAGACTGAAGAGGGTTTGTGCATTACATCCCCGTGACACTCATTCCAAAACTTCTAATGCAAAAAGCGTGGAAAAATTATAAGCTAACATGGGATCGAAAACTGCCGCCTGAAATTATCGAGGAATTCAAAAATTGGCTTGCTAGTTTGAAATTTTTGGGATTAATTCAAATTCCGCGTTACTTTGGGGGTTTAGTTGATGAGTCAACTACCACAATGCATATGTTCAGTGATGCAAGTGGGAAAGCCTTTGCAGCGTGCGTGCTTTTGAGAATCGAATGTGGTAATGAAGTTCAGATTAAATTAGTTCAGGCAAAGTCACGCGTTGCCCCTCTAAAAAAGGATCCTGTCACCAAAATGAAAACTGAAATGTCCATCCCAAAACTCGAACTCTTGGCTGCAGTAATCGGCACTCGTTTGGTTCAGAACGTCAAAACATCACTGAATATTGAGAATATCCAAATTTTCTACTGGACTGACTCGAAAGTTGTGCTCTGTTGGATAAAAAACTCAGGGACATGGAAAACATTTGTGCGTAATAGTGTAAAGGAGATAAATTTAAGTTCGTCGAAAGACGAGTGGAATTTCGTTCCATCGCAGATGAACATTGCAGACATCACGTCCAGTGGATGTAATGCACAAACCCTCTTCAGTCGTTGCTGGTGGGAGGGTCCCATTTGGTTGAAAAATCGTGCATGCTGGCCAGACAACCAAGACTTAGATTTATCAGATGGTTTGGAACCCGCTTCTAGAGAAAAAACACCAACAGTTACGACGAATATCACTCTAAACGATTTGGAATCTAACTTCCTGGAGTGGAGTAAGCGAATTTCAAGATTTTCTACATCATACGAATTTTGGCCTACGTGAAAAGATTCATCTATAATATAAAATCAGCAGTACATGGTAAAAGAAACACTCTTTTTCATGGACATCTGAGCAGGGAAGAGCTCTCCAAATCGGAGCTCGAAATTTTCCGTTTGATACAAAAAGAGACCTTTGTCAAAAACCGTCGACTGATTCCCGTTAACTTTGTGGTTAACTTTGATTCTGATGGCCTCCTCAGAGTGGAGACCAAACTTTACTCTACAGATAACGAAGATTATTTTAGAAAACCGATACTGTTGCCGGACAAGCACGAGCTTGTTTGCAAACTCATCGAAGATACGCATCGAACGTATAATCATGCAGGTGTACAGACACTCGTTTCCATCTTACGAGAGAAGTATTGGATACTGAGATCCAGGAGAACTGTCCGATCTGTCGTGTCTAAATGCGTGATTTGTCAAAGATTTAAGTCAAAACATGCCACTTCTGTGTTTGCACCTCTTCCTGAAGATCGTGTGAGAATGTCAGCTGTGTTTGAAACACCCGGTGTCGACATGGCTGGTCCTCTGCTCCTACGAAATTGTGATAAAGTCTGGATAGCAATTTTCACATGTGCAGTTTACCTTGCCGTTCATTTCGAACTTGTCTCGGACATATCAACCCAAAGTTTTCTTTTTGCATTAAGAAGATTTATCGCACGTCGAGGTCGAGTAACAACAATTTACTCTGACAATGGTAAAAATTTCGTTGGACTAAACAATGAGCTCCAGAACATCGATTGGAGTGTCATTATTTCTCACTCGGACGTGAAGAAGATCTCTTGGCACTTCAACCCTAAGATGGCCGCTTGGTGGGGTGGTTGGTGGGAGAGGGTAGTCCGAATGTTGAAGGAATTGCTGAGACGCAATGTGGGAAAAGCTTGTCTCCAATATGATGAACTTCACACCGTTGTTTGTGAGTGTGAAGCCCTGCTAAACAGCAGACCCCTCACTTATCTCTCGGAGGACCCCTCTGATTTAGTAGCTATAACACCATCTTTATTTTTGCAGGATCAGACTGAATTCTGCGTCGAAGACTTAGAGAAGAAAGATTTGAAAAACCTTCGCAAACGTGCGAGGCACCTCCACGTCGTTAAGCAAAAACTTAAAATTAGGTTCCAAAAAGAATATCTCTCCATTTTAAGGCAGATCAGCAAAGGAGTACAAACTCCACTAGCTGTGGGAGATATTGTCCTAATCAGTTTGGATAATAAAAAACGTGTAGATTGGTCTTTAGCCAAAATTATTGAAATTTACAAAGGGCGTGACGGTGTCTCCCGCGTTGCAAGATTGAAAACTCAGAGTGGTGAACTGGTACAGGGGCGCAGCTAAGGGGGGAGGGTTTGGGGACAACTCCCCCCCCCGAAACGTTAGTCTCAAAAAAAAAGAGGGAAGAGAAAGAAAAAACGAAGAAAAAGAAAAAAAATCACTACGACTTTTTTTTGTGTAACAAAGGTCAAAAATTCACTTCGTTCCCCCTCCCCCCCAATGCCATTGAAAATCTGCTCCATGAGTGACCCTCAAGTATAAAGACGCCTCCCTCTGCTGCGAGAATTTTTTGATAATTGAGTGGAATTTGACACTTTGCTTCAGAAATGAGATCGTTTGTTAAATCCACGGCAGCCTTTCTTTGTCATAGATTCTGCAAATTGTTAAATATGTTTAATTTTATGAGCCGCGCAGTGGGAATATTGCATACAGTCGAATCTGTATATTTCGAATTTCACATTTAAAAAAATCGAGATAAAGAGGTTTTGAATTACGGAGACTTTAAGAAACTTTTTATAGAAATTTGAAATATGATGGTGAAAATTTGAAATCGATACTAAAGACAATATGGGCTCTTGATTAAAATTCCTCTTCATTAGTTTTGTTAGGTATTTATTCTATTATTACATTATTAAGTGCTTTATTGCGAGTTTAAGGAATCATTTTGACAGTAAAAGAAACTTTAAGCATATCTTTTTCAAGAAAAGTCTTTTATTGCTTTTTGGTCCCTGATTTTTTTTTTTTTTTTGGATTCTTTATTTATCCTCTAGAGGTTAGCAATTGCAGAAAATCTAACTTGGCCAGTAGTCTACGACTTTCCTATTTTCATCACTTGAAAAAAAAACTTATACTTTCTTTTCACTCCTATCATTTCGGTTTTCTAAGGAATCACAATTTTAAGAAAGATAGCAACCAAAGAACAGTACTAATCTAGATAACAGAGCGAAATGCCTTTTAACTTGAAGTGACCTTTAACCATGAACTTTAATGTTCATCTTAACATGCCAAACCTGTGAATTTCACCCCTTAACTCTTCTTCCAAGAAAGTGCGCGAAACGACTGTCCTTTGGTTAATCTTCCTGGGAAGCCTATTCGTGGAACGCATTTACTGCCTCCTCAGCTCTTGAAGACAATTCCTCTGTTTCTGAGTTGAAGAAAATGTTTTTGTTTGCTGCTTTGAAGATCATTGATCTTCGAATCCGAAAATGATAGCATAACCGGAATTCGAGACGATAGAGGTTTTTGTTGGTCTCGTGTGTGTCATAGGTCATAGTCAAAACTACCTTTGCTAACCAGAGTATTCATTGCAATCACATTGATTTTTCAGCCAGTATTTACTGTGTATTCTTTTGGAAACGTACAGTCTGTTTAAAGTAGTACATTCTAAGTGAAAGTTGTTGCATAATGAAACGAACAAGACCGATAACAAGCTTTTTTCAACTCAAAGAAAAAAATTAAAATGACGAAAAGGATTGCTCTAAAAAGAGAAAGTTAACGTCGTCTGAAGAAAACGAAGTACAGTCTGCAAAGCAGCGTTAGTCCCATCGGACCCTTCTGAAGGTAATTTTATTTTAATTCATAAGAAAAACTGCATAGCATTACATAGGCGGCTGGTGCCTCAAAAAAGTGGGGGGGGGGGGGGCAAAAGCGATGTGAGTGCGTGGGCGGGGCACAACACCCTTCAAGCTTCTTTTCTTTTTTCTTTTTCGCATAATTGAGCAGTAACATTAGATTTTAACAACATAACAGATAAAATCAACAAGTATTGCATAACAACCCGACCGATTTGCTTCGCTAGCTATGGATTCACAGACCTGCTTGCCCATGAGCTCTAAAATTTCATTTTGAATTTTCTTACTACTGTAAGAAAAATATTTTTATTTTCCTTTAAAGAATTTTTTAATTAGAGTATCGTCCTTTGAAAGGAGATTCAACAGTTCTAAAAAAGTTCTTCTGTTGCTTGCTTCTTCCTTTTCGTCATGTCCTCTTAACGCAATGCCTTGTCTGGCACAAAACAACAAAGTTTCACAAACGGACTCGAGATACTTTTTGTTTTCCTCAATTTCGGTTGCTCTTTGGGAGATTAGTTGAACACACACGCTCCCTTGTCTCAATGAAGTTTTATATGCTCTGAGTCTCTCAGCAGACGACTTATGAGCTTCACTGTTTCCGTGGGCTTTGAATTTCTCAACACCTTTTTTCCAGTTTTGAAATCCTATTTCTGTGAATGTTTTTTTCTGCACAACCTTGAAGTTCATTTTGGTACTTTCGACATGGAAAACAAAATGCCTTGTTCAGTTCTCCATAATATTCCAACCATGGAAATTGGTCGAACCAGTTTTTCTGGAATTTCCTCTCATTATTAACTGGATATTGAATGTCCAAAGGCTGATGCGGGCCTTCATTAACTTCATTTTTTCTGATATCAGGGTTGTCGCAAGATGTCATCTCTTCATTAACCATCGAGTCTTCTGTATTTGTATTGATTGACGTCGTTGGCATGGAATCAGACAGTGTTGCATTGAAATTTAAAAAATCCGCGTCTTTCGATTGACTTTCACCTGCATTTTCCACAGTAGGAATCTTGCGGAAACATGCACTAATAGTAGGTTGGTTTTTAAGTCGCTTTGCTTTTCGAAACATTTTGCAAAAACAGAGACGAAACAAATGAAGTTTCTAAATGGAAAAAAAAAGGCAGGGAACCGGACATAACGTCCAGATCCATAACGTCCACGGACATAACATCCATGCCCAAAACGTCCAACGGACAAAACATCCGAGGGACAAAATGTCCGACGGACATAACGTCCAGCGGACATAACGTCCAACAGACATAATGTCCGACGGACAAAAGGTCCAAGGACAGAACGTCCACATTTTTGGACAGCTAGGACATAACGTCCAGTTTTTTGAGCAGGCTGGACAAAACGTCCGGATTTTAAAGTTTTTCCTTTGTCTCAACTAATTTTGTTGAATATATTTGTGTTTGTGTGATATGTGATGCAATCACCAGCAAAAAACGAGTTTTTAATATAGAATGAGTCTGAATAGATCCCCCCCCCCCCCCACACACACACTGACATGATGGAAAAATAAAATTTAAGTATTAGGGTCCCCCTTTTTTTAATGTAAAATGTGTTTTACGACAAATGTAGCGTAGAGACGACCCCCGTATTTTCACTTGATTTTCCGCTTTTAGGCACATGCTTGTAAGAATTCGTAGATCTTCCCTGAGGGCTAGCGGGGATAGTTGCGAATGGCTGCCTCAGGAAGCTTTTTCAGGAGCACAGGTCACTTGAAGGTCAGTGATTGTAGTGGGAGAGAAAATTTTGCGGATGGGAGGGTTTTTTTAACAGCTGATTCCGTGTAGAGACAGTAAACAAACCCCTTTCAGTACTTGCGGAGTACGCGCGTTGTTTATCTTCTTTTTTCTGTGTCTACTTGTTTTTATTATTATTATTTTTCTCTTATTTTTTTTCTGTAAAGTTTTTATTCATTTTATTTTTTCTTTATTTATTACCATTATTGTTTTAATTTTTTAATTCGCTTTTTAGTATTCCGTACTTTTTTAAAACTTGTTGTAATGGATTTATTTACCTCGAGGTCTAAAGATTGTAATTTTCTACATAGAACTTTCTTTTTCTGAATATATGTTCTTTTTATATTAAAGGGGTTTTTTTTTTAATCAATTTGAATTGACTTACGTAAATAATGAAGTCGAACATAACTATCAAAAAAAAAAAAAAAAAAAAACTTTTGTTCCTTTGCGATATTTAGGTTTTCGCATATTTCTCAAAACTAAAGAATTGTTTAATGTTAAGGTTAAGTTTTTCATTGTGAGCAAATTAATTAGATTGGGAGGCATGAAAAATGCTTCTGACACAATTTCTGCAGATTCTTATGTAAAATGGCTTTTTGATCCAAAACCAAATAAGACAACCGTTTTACCCCATTTCTCGCCACTGTTTGGAAATGCGGGAAAACGGACCCCCCCCCCCCCCCTCCTGTTTGCACTCTTTTTTTTTATTTTCAATTTTTTTCATTCAAATTAATTTGCAATAGTAACAATTTGTCGCTTTAATAACACAGTGCAAAAAAGGAGGTTAAACATTTTATATTCAGATGTAACAACTTTTCGCTTAAGTAAAAAAAAAAAAAAAAAATAGCGTTTCAAATGTTTAGTTTTAATGCATATTTTAGGTATTTTTCAGTGCATATTTGCATGCATATCTGAATAATTTTTATATTATATAATACAGGATGTAAGTACACTAAAAAAATATACAAAAATTTTTTATTCTAGTCAAAATCTTGGGGGGGGGGGGGGGGGTTGCTTCCTTCTCCCGAAGTTTGTGTTGTACTAAATTTTTTCTGATAAAACTTTAAAATCTACACGTTTCTTCATTTTACCTGAAAATGCCATTAGTACTTAGGGCAGTATGTTACTGTTATGTAATAGAGTAGCTTTTAAACTAGTTTTGAATAGTCAATATTAAATCACCTAAATTGTTGGATGTTTAGATATAAATATATCTTTAATCATTTCCCTTAGAGTAAAAGCCTACAAAACCTTCCATTTTTGCATTCATATATAAAAACACAGAAAATAATTCAATTCTGATAGCATATATCATCAAATTTGATGCTAAACCAGACTATCTATCATCACATTTATTGTCTTCATAACAGGGTTTGAACTATGAATTATATATGATTTTAACGGTATGTGATATAGAAGCAAAAGGGAAAAATAAGAAACTTAAAACATATGATTACACAGGAACTGGATGATGGGAAAATTCTCATTTGATATTTGAAAACAGATTTAATAATTTCCTTAGGAACACTAACTCCATAAATAAATGTTTTATGTGGCAAAATCTTTCCTTACTAGTGAAATAAAATGACTAAATAATGCTATTCCAAGGCACAACCAGAAATTTAGACATTTAAAAGAACTACCAATCATTTACTTAGAGACGCAAAGTAAAAAAACAATCCGAAACACATCTGTTAAAGAAATTTAGTTTGAACTTATGAAAATATTGATAGAGTTAGCCACGTTATACTGTATTTTGAAAGAAACTCTTCATATGCCACCAAAACTTGACCACGGAGAGATGGCGGGTGTTCTTGAAGCCGAAACGTCATTTGTGTCATTTGAAATAGGTTGTTTCTTGTTATTTCGCAATAGATAGGATAAGTGGGAACGCCTCTCACTATTTGACACTTCAGACCTAAGCAATATCAGATCAGACCTAAGCAATATTTCAGTTATTTTACTAAGTAACAACTCATTGGGTTCAAAGATTATTAGTATTTTAGTTATTTGTCAAATAAAAACAATTGTTTAGACCAAAATATTATATATTATAGTTATTCATTAAAAAAAAAAAAAAAAAAAAAACATGCCTTCATATTTACAATATTAGAGTCATTGCATGAATAAAAGCAAATCAATAGACCTAAATGACAATATTTTATCTAAGATTCAAAAATAAAATTTCATTGAAAGAACATCAAATTAAACAAAAATATCAAATTAGTCTTCGGGTCAAGACTCCCTACTTAGTTTGGGTCGAAGCTCCTTAGTTAGCTTTCTTTTGTTTACTTTAATTTTTTAGCAACTTAGATCTAAGTTATATAAAAGTACTCTATATAAAGAGATAGCCAGAAAAGAGACTAAAGCATGCATACTTTTAAAATTCATTTCCCTCAAAACTAGAGGTTAAAATCTAAAAAGTTCCAAAATCTTCAAACTTTACTGTTAAGGTGCAGTATCATTTAACACTGAATTTCTTGAAAACCACTGACAATTTCGAAATGGTTTCGCCTTGCAAAAAACTGTTGTGTGACTACTCAACCAATAATATGACTAAAATTTTCCCTAAATATCCTTTTCACGGCAAAAACCATTATGGGTCAAGTCTCCCTATGGGTCAAACATTCCTAGTTCCCCCTATTACAAATGATATTTTCGCTTCAAGGTTTTCCGCCATCTCTCCGTGGTCAAGCTGGTACCAGTAAACGTCTCTTCTGGTTACTGTCGCCAAGTTATTTTGGGATAGAATGCAACTGAACTTATTTGAATTTGAACTCCTGAGAATTTATAAAACTAATATTAGTTTACTTAACAATATAGCTAAATCTGGTTGTAAATTTCAGTAAGACAAAATCAACATCATGAACTCTTTCTTACTTACTGACAATGTAATGTCAACACTTCCTATCACATGCAGTTAAAATTTCTTGGAAAATTGAAACGTTAAAATAGACAACAAAATCTCTTGAAAAAATCAGTGTAAAATTACTGATGGTGATTTGATTTAAACGCAAGGGAAGTTCAGAAGCTGGTTTTTGGGGACCGAAAGGGATAAATTAATTGAGCTAGCTCACAAAAGATTTTTGAATTCCTATATAACAGGGGGCGGCAAGTAATTTTAATTGAGATTCGGATACTTTTGAAAATTTTTCATTGAGGTGCACTAAAAACAAATGCGTTACAATTCATTTATTTTAATTTTCACTCCCAAATTAATATTAAATACAATCGATAGGTTCATTTGTGTTCAAAATCAATGGGAGAATTTATGGTACCAAGATTTTGCACGCAAAAAAAATTTGTTTAGGCAGAGAGTGTTTAAGGTGGGTGCCGTAAATTTTGAGCAATATTAGTTATCCAAAAGTTTCCCAAATGTATGTAAACCTTACATGATGATAGTCCAGTAAATGGCTCAAATCAGTCAACTAATAAGTTAAAAATCATGATGAACTAAAACTTAGAAAACTTACAGTTGGTGCAAACATAACCTGGCAACGTAATATTGTGATTAGGAGATGCGATGCCTTCACAATGCTACCAGGTTAGGTTTGCTCCAACAATAGTATATTTAAAAAAATGGTGAGGGTGATTCTCAAAGGTAATGTTATCCTCAGTAGAATATTTTAAAAAGTAATTTAAATATCCAAAGGTATTGCTATCTGAAGACTTAGTTTATTTGTGGAAGTTAATCTTCCAAAATAGTTTTGGCGGTATAATTTTTGATCGATCGCGTTCTGGATCTGCACCGCGGTTCGCCAGTTGTTGATCACTGCTCTATAACATAAATAAACATCGATAAGTTATTTTTGAATCTGGAAAGCGTAATGGAATAAAAGATCTAAGCTTTTCGTTTCACTACATTTTCCAAATTCAGAGTTTAGAATCTTAATTTTTAAGGAAGTCAAACATTGAAGTTGAAAGAACGGGGGAGGGGGGGGGGGAGAAACGGAAATCCATCAAGCGCCAGTTGAACAAACTTGAAAGAATTTAACAAAAATCTTTCTTAAAATTATTCAGGAACATTTATGTATCTTAACCTGTAGTGCGTGAACAATTTAAAAAATATAATGCAAAAGTAACACTAATTAAAATTTTTCGACTAGATCTGTCCCCTTTGCTCCTTTTGAAGTCATTTTGATATTAATACGAATATATTAATTACACAGGTTAACAAAAAAAGTTTTTTTTTTTTATGGTGCTCAGAGTTTGAGAACTCTGTTTGAGGCTCTGAATCGAAATATGAAATTAGTTTTTCTCTAGCAGCTCTACTTTTTTAGATAAGTGCTGCTGTTTTACCCCAAATGTGCATATTTAACTCCATTTTGCGCACTTCTAAAGCAAGTGTAGGCTTCTTAAACAAGAATTGCTTCTGGCATATTTACCCTATTGTTGGCCTGCAGTTTAGTAACTTAAAGGAAAATCCACCAGATGCTGTAAAAGCTTAACAAGTTCAGTAATAACACTTCAACAAGTTAAAGTCAATTTGTAAGTTCTTGGTTTGCATATATTTGCTTCGTGCGATGTGTGATGAGCTGGATCTTCGTATACAATATTTTTCAGGGCCCGATTAATATAGTGGGTGATCAGAAATATTTTTTTGGGGGGATCGTCTGAAGTCAAACCTTGTAAACATAAACGGGTAACCACAATTTCAGGGGTGTTGAGGTATTTTGCCACAGGTTCAAAATATTTGTTGGGAGACAGAGTATCCCATACTTAACTACACGTAAAAAATTTAAATAAATAAAGGAGAAAACTTAAGAAAATTAAGGTAAAAATTTCTTATTTAAGACTACAACAAATTTACTCATTTCGAGGCTTTTAAAAATTAGGTATCCATGTCCAAGAGCCTAATTGCACTGTTTGGTAATCAATCTCTTATTATTTGTACAATGCAATAGGAATGAAAAATCCCTGTTTTGTGTTTTATTTGATCTATATGTATAACTTAAACCCGTTTTATGTATATTTAAATGTTATACCTTCGAAATTTGAGCTTCTGGGTAAAATCTGATGTCATATTTGAACTCAGAGTACAAAATTTATACGAAATCTGTTACAAAAACCCCAGCACCAAAATCAGTTCCCCTGTATTATTGATATTTTAAAGCAAGTGATATAATGAATAATTATTTAGATATGGCAATTGTTTGCTGAAATACATTGAATGATATTTTCACATTAGAAATTAATGACAAAAAGAGCAATATTTTTAGATTTTGAAAACTCCTCCCAGAAAATTCTTCGGGGTGCGCCACTGCGCTGACCGACGCAAAAACAAGGTAGAGATATTTAAAAAAGATGTTTTGGTAACATGCGATATTACCTCGGTTTTTTTTTAGGTTTTACAGTATTGATCTCCATACTCTTTAAATCTGTATTTTCAGAACATATTTAAGTACTTAAAGTCATAATAACCAGCAAGAATGGACATTGAAATTGATTTGAGGAGTGATTTGTAACAGTTACAATCTAATGTTAAATATCTTGTGAAGGATAAATTGGTAGCATTTCTCACATAGATGTTGTCAAAAATACTGGTATTACAAGCCAACTTCACCGAGATCCTAATTTACTTGCACTTATAGTTCTTTGGTTATTTGATTTCAGCTGCTCTAATAATAATGATATTGAAAGTTTTAAAATGATTATTAATAACAAATTTTGTGCACGAACTTATCTATGTTTTCATTAGTATGTAGCTTCAGTTTTGAATTCCGATTTTATCAACCATACACTTTCAAAATATTTTTCATCCATTGAAAATTTGATTACGTTATATCCGAGTGATTAATCTGTCGTAATAAAAACGGTTTGAGCTTTAGAAAGAAAAAGGAGGGGGGGGGGGGAGGGTCAAAGATATTTTCTTGAGACCGTCTGACGTTTTCTAGAACCTATGAAAATTCTGAGTACCGAAAACAAATGTTTTCAAGCATTTTTTTTACACTTTTTAGAGGCTGTGCCTTTAGCATTATTGTAAAAGGTGTATAAAAAAAAATCGACTTATCGCAAATGAAAGACTTTGCATTCTCCGGAAAAACGGCAGCTTTATGTCTACATATTTTATTCGAGTTGAAGCAAATCACCTAAATCATCACTATCCATCACCAAACAGCTTATATTCATCAATATTAGTTTGTTTCTATCAGGGGTCGATGGTGCCAAGTTGATGATAAAGGTCCTGGTAAAAGTTGGTGCCGCTTCACACGAAAATTCGTATATTTTCACTTGTCATGTACAATAAAACACATAAATGCTAATTCGTACACTAACCCAAACTAAAATGAATACTAAAATCGCTATGCTCTGAGATATACTGAAGAAAACAAATATCTTAAACAAGGAAAGAAAAAAAATAAAATTACCTTATTTTAGTGCCATTAAAACTGGTATTATATACTTACCTACTTCATATGAGCGCAATTATTACGTTTCATCGCCATATTAGGCTTGAAGAATACATTATAATTGGCGTAAAAAGCCCTACTAAAATAAATATAAATATGGGACTTCAGGGCCGCCGAGAGGTTTGGTCGACTTGGCCTCTGCTCCCATACAATGCACTGATTCATACTACTTCAATTTTGGACCAGGCCCTAGTTTTCGACTAGGCTGACATGGCCTCTCGTCAGGATTAATTCTATATTTAATAGGTCTGATAAAAAAATTAACGTTTCAAAATAAGAGTACGCTTACTTGCATATTAGATGTTGTAGAATTTTGTAACAAAGCAACTGCAAACTATTTGCGTGAGCTAATGAAAACACGTTTCTTTTCACAATAAAAAGTATTAGAAAATTAACAATGGTAATAGCTATATGGAGGTACTAATCGCGAGATTTTACTTCTATTCTATTTAGAGATATTTCCTGTTAAACTGCTGCGGTAGAAAATGTTATCAAAATTGAAAAATTTAGTTGATTCAATCAATTAAATACTAACATTAAAAGTGAAAAATAGTTATAAAAGGCTGAAATGCACAAACTTGCAACTGTAGACATGTGTTTCAGGATTAAAAGGACCTTCCTTTTCATTGCGAAATAAATGAGCTCAAGGATGAAAAAGCACCATCCGACAAACACGAAAGCACACATTTATTTTCTATTTCTTAATATTAAGAATGTTTGTTTGTGTGCGTGTTTGAAGAATGTTTAACTGTATGGTTACGAAAATTAAAAATAACGTTCTATTGCACAAAACTGCCAGATTACTGCAGTACGGCATACACGTGTTTCCGCGTTACAAGGAACGCTTTTTTCAATGCAAAAGAATTGAGCTTATGGATGAAAAGATATCCGACAAAAGCGGCTGATAACTGTTTGCAATAGGCGGTAAGATTTCACATGGTAAACATGCATCACCAAACATAAGCAACAAAATCGTATTACTTGTACAATCACGATAGTCGTGATAGCTTTTGCTTTGCATTAAAAAACGTTTTGCGTGATATTTATTGTAAATTTAAATTTCTTTAGGGAGTCTTCTCATTTAGCAGATTTTTTTTACATGTGCCATGTGCTACAGTAACCGAATTACAGTTTTCTCTTTTTTAAGCATAACGAATTGATATAAGTTATTGAAACTTTAAAGTTAGAGATCAAGAAGTTTTGATTCCTTTTAATGCTTATCATTAGTGGAGATAATAATTAGTTCTTTTAACATTGAAGATATCATTAAAACTAGAAAAGAAATATGTCAGGGGGGGGGGGGGGAATTGAAATAAAGTTAATATATATTTCTTCAGAGTCTTTTACATTGCAATTAAAAAAAAAAAATCTTAGCGCAATAAAAGGAAGCAGATTAAAGCAGATTAAATTACTATTATTGTTATTTGGTAGAAAATTGTTATTGTTGTAACAGTTCTGTATTAAGATATCTAGGTGCCAAACTTTTGGTTCTTTTAGTTTTAGAAATCTCACTAGATCATTTGGAAATAAAAACAAGCAGCTTGTAGCATTTTGCTAGTGTGTACAGTACATACCTTCTCCAAACAGTGAATCAATAAGTACTTTAAGACATGTAGGCAGCATAATCATAATAATCACAATAATAATAACAGTAACAATTAAGAAAAGTGAAGAAGAACAAAATTAACGTAAAGTTTGCTAGTAAAAGATAGAAGCACAGTTAATTCCTGTGAATTATGAAGGAAAATAGGTGCATAACACAAATAAACGCCATATAGCATAGCAGCTGCAGTAAGAATTAAAAAAACGTCCTATAAGAAGTAGCAAAATATTTGAAAATTGTTATTCTGATCTGTATCACATCATGTATGATATACATTTCTTTCATATGCCCCAAATTCCCCAGTTATGAAATATTTGTACTTTCTACAAAATTTTAATTAATCACAAAAATCGTACTTTTACATACTGTGCTTTGGGAGAGATTTCGTATCACACAAAATAAATAGTACTAAAATCATTCTTCCGGCTGTTATAAAATTCACTTGCAAAATTTCCCCTAATGATGATATACTTATTTATACTCCCAGAGAAAAGAAAGATAAGTTGGAAATTCAGGATGGTTGTCAATTCATTATAGAAAGATATGAAAGAGCCCAATTTCATGTTTTCAATCTATAGAAAAAATAATATATGCATTGATATAAAGTTGAATTCCAAGAATTAAACAAAGTAATTTGATCATTTTTTGGTCTTGTTTATGATCTGAAAATTGAGATTTTGAAAATCATAAGTTTGGGACACGCTGCAACAGATGATCAAGGATCAACGTGAGAAAAACGCGGATACAGTAATTTACTCAAACTTCCGAACTCTGAAAAACAAGGACAATAAAATGACACTTCACATATGGAATTGGTGTAAATGTTACTAGACATGTCTTGGGGCGACCGCCAAAATCAAAGGAAGTAGCAAATCTCCGTTTCCCTCCCCCTCTCGCCTCTCATTACCTTGCTCAAACCTTTTTCTTGTAAATTGGTCTTTGTATAGGGTGGAGAGGGAGGAAGTATTTAAAAGAGAGATAATGGCGCTGATTAATAAAGGTAGATGCACTGCAGCCAACTTTTTTCTTTTCCCGTACTTGATATTTTTCAGTGACATTTTATTTTAATGATATAACAAAAATGGTTTTTAACATTTTAAAGTGTTTTTACTTCTTTAAAAACAAAAGTCAAACGTTATTCATAAAATCAAGCCTAGGTAAACAATAAAATTTGTAAGGGTTGGTTGAAGTAAGTGGGACCTCTTTTTAGAACAGTTCGTTTTTGAAACCTTATACAAATATTTTGTAGCAATAATAATAATAACTTCCTGACATATTTTTCATCTTAGATATTGGTAATAACCAAAAGTTCATTACTATTTTATTAAAAGGGCTTTAAATTTTCTTAACGATTACATTTTTTTTAAAAAAATCACATAGGTTACTTACACCACATACTTACATACATGCACACTTACCCCATAATAAAGGGGTAAGTGGGTCACCCCACTTTTATTTAAATTTAAATCAAGCACATCTAAAAATGTGGTAAGGGGGTTTTTCTTTTATAAATTTAACCATTTATGAGATATTTACTACCATTTAATCCTGTATGATGGAGGATTATAAAACGAAAAACAAAACAATTATATCTATGAAATTTATTGAAAGCATATAGGTATATAATTAACTTTTATATGAAAAGTGTGTTAAATGAACATAAAAAAGTTGAATGAGATTAATTTTTGGAAATTGGCCAAAAAAAAAAAAAAAAAAATCGCAAGTAAAAAAAGAAATTGGAGAGACTAAATGGCGACGTCAATTTAAAGTTGGATAAGCGTGAACCATTATCACTTCATCCTCAGTAATAATTCCAACGTCATTTGCATCAGGCCAATAAAAAGTTTCACTATTTTTATCCGTTCTTGTAAATTCAGCACTATTTTTTTTTTCTTTGAATAATCAACTTCCAACATTAGAGCTATATAATACTTTATGATTTTCTTTGATGGAAGTTTCATTAAATAAATGTTCATTATCTGTAGCAGTTTTTGTAGCTAAACTATCACTTTCTACTAGGTCTTCATAGTTACCTATTATTTAATAAATAGACTTAATTTCATCAGAATTGTTTTCGATATCAAAATTGTCACTATTAGGGGAGAACGCACTCACCCCACAGTGAGGGGACCAACTTACCTTTTATAAAAATTAAAAAAAATACGGGGTAAGTGGGGCCCCTCCTCTTAAATACTTAATAAAAATATTTGATGCAAAAATTCATAATATAGAATGCATTTTAGGTTAAATTCTATACATGAAAGTTTAATAATCAAAACAATTACAAAAAGTAACATGGAAACACTTCTTTGAAAAATGTTGCTTAAACTCCCTAAAATATATATGTTTAGGAAACTTTTTTTGACATATAGATTCTACGACTTAGAAAAAATTCCATGAAGCCTAAATATATGTAAAATCAATCGTACCATGAAGCGTAAATGTATGTAAAATCAATCACTGTGATGAAATGTGACATGGTAAGTGTAAAAAAATATAAAAGTCATTTCTATATTTGTTTTAGGGTACCCACTTATTGCAACCAACCCTACATTTTTAAACAAATGAATAAATACAGCGTTAATAAAGGTATCACCCGTTTCTTCACAACTGAAAATGTTTATTATAATTCTTATGATCTAATGATGTTTGTTATAATTCTAACTAAACCTTAGTTTCATTAAATCGCGGAAAATATTTTTCTTCGCGGATTCACTACAATAAAAGTAAACTCAAACATCAATTCACTTTTTTCTGTTTTATATCTTAATAACTCCCCTTATATAATTCTTAGGACTTTTACAAGAGGAGTCATAATTTTTTTTAAATTAAATCTGTGATATGGCACTTTAAGTTTTAATGCAGAACTTTTGAAAATTGAAATTTGGAGCTTCCTCCTTTTTGCATCAAGCCCTTTAATTGCAATTTCAAGCCATCTCAGCTGACGTTCGGGCTCTGGTGATCTCACAAGAAATTTGTTTGAAGTTAACATCTTACGCTACTCACTGTTTAAATTTTGCAGGCGTTGTTGTCAAACCTTTAAGAGTCATTTGCATCCCTTTGCTTCTCACTGCCTCATATACTTGTGATAAATATGTATCATAAAATAAGGTGTCGTCAAATTTTGCCTGGTTGCAATAAAAAGTAAACATCAAAAGTATCTATCATTTCAAATGTAATAGTAACGTAAACATACTGTTCAGCTTGGAGTAATATACAAGTTGTTAAAGAGTTTACAATTTTAAAATTCTTTTACTCTTCTTGATATTTACGCCTTCCTGTAGTGCGATATGAAATTACTTGATTTTTTAAAAATTTAGCTGCAGATTTGGTACTCCATGTGCCTATGCCTTCATCTGATAAGGTAGGGAAAGGGCGGGGAGGGGGGGGTGCTTATGATGGCAGCGTAAAATTTTCTTGCTACCAGTCCCTGATGTCTCTCTAGACTGGCAGAGAGGTAGGGTACATATATATTATGTGAAAAAGGTTTAAAAAATTTAAAAAAAAGCTTTTTTTAGAAACATCGAGTTTATTTTATTTCATTTATTTATTTATTTTTTTTTTTGTCCAGTTCAAATTTATTGAAATAGTTCTTTTTCACCCTAGAATTCTAATGAGAACTTTAGGCCGTGTAAAGAATTTCAAAGCGAGAAAGTGTCAATTTTTTTTTCTTTTATCTTTTCTCGCCCTCGCATTGTAATGAAAACTTCCCGTGTACCAAATATATTATTAATCTCATCATAGAGTTATATTTGGTGGAGGGACTGCTTTACCACCCCCTCTCCTTTACTCAGTAAGTTAAATTCTGGCTGCGCTAGTGGCAATATTCAATCATTTAACAGCTACTTTCGAATCAAACCTTTTTAACAAATCATTAAACGGCATATTTCAAAAACTATAAAAAGTTGTTCTTAAATATCTTTTTCTATCATATAACGTCCATCAGGTTTTATGTGACGAAATAATACATAATAAACTAAGCAGAAAGGATTATTGAAGTTTAAAGAGGCAAATTATACACTATGCATTTTCGTCGTAACGGCATTTTTTTTTTTTTTTTTTTTTTGAGAAATACCAGACTTATCATAATCTTTATGAAACAACTTCCTCGTGAATCCTTTATATTGTCAGACCTGTCAGTTGTTTTTCAAAACATAATTTATGTCGGTAATTGTAGAACAATATTAAATTACTGTAAAATTTCATGCATTTTACTATCCCCCCCCCCCCTTCCTTCAATGGGAAAAATTTAACCTGTAAAACCGTCCCATTGGCCCGTCTTGTGAATTTAAAATGTTTGTTATTGAAACAACTGATCTTATTGTACTCTATCAGATTTAGGGATTGCAATACCGGACAGAAAATTCAATACCGGTATTCGGTATTTTAAAACGTAATACCGTTATTTGAAATTTCTCAAACAATTCTTGAAAGCATATTGTTCCATTTGCCACACTTCATAATTGTGTGCAAAAGTTATATTATTTACGAAAACGTATTGTGAAAAACATAAAATGAAGGAACAAATGCCATAATAAAAAATCGATAATAGTGAAAATCATAATGCATTTATTGAGCTGTCTAAGCATGGAACTCATTTTAGTGCTCAACTTTCATACAGTTAAAAGTACTCTTTCTGATTCACGCAGGTCGGTGGTACTATTAACAATGTGCAATTCATCTCCTCTAATTGTCCTTCATCTTCAAATAATTTGGTATCTTGCTTATCCGTTTGTGTGTGTGTGTGTGTGTGTGTGTGTGTGTGTGTTTGTATTGTGTGCATTATTATTATTGTTAATTACATTTATCTTTATGGCTAGTTGTAATTTCTTTGCGAGAGACGATACGTTTCCAATATTAACATCATTTTCTCTTGAGAAGGAGAGGTTTGTGTTTGCTTTTGAAATTTACGATACGTAACTAAATTAGATCTTGTTATTTTCTCTTATTCGTTTTCGCTTTCTTTTCAAAATTCTTTACAATTATAATTGTGCAAATATATGAAAGTATGTTTCATTTGATTAGGTTTTACCTGTATGCAAATTTTCAAGCACTATTCTATAATTTCTAAATATTATCTTTCAAGTATAAAGTCAAATAGCGAGACAGGACAACAATACTGATGATGGTGACAACAAATTACCTATTTGTTATGCTAACAAGAAAAAGTTTTTGTCAAAATTTAGTACAGTTGAAACAATTTTTTTGTAAAAAAAATCATAAAGTATTACTGCAATTGATAGTTGAAATAAATTTTTCACAGAACATATGCATTCAAAATTACACTCGAAATTTAACTTTCACAGAAGGGAAAGTGATTGATCAGGGAAATGGAAAAAATACAAAGCGCACGAAAATACGATTCAGCTCAACATATAGTAATGACAGTATCATTTTGCAATTTTTCCGCTATTTGTGTTAAATGATATTCTATTAGTTCATGCTTTTGAAACCAAATGTTTACATCAATTGATTGATTTTGGTTGTTGTATCATGGACAAAGAAATATACGTTTAAAATATAAAGTAGATATATTTAATAAGTTGAAAATTCTTTAATTGAAGCTATTGATTATTTTCAGCTAATACCGAAAATACGAGTATTTTACCTCCGCAAATACTCGTATTGCGAATTTGTAAAGTTGCTCTTTATACCGGTATTCGGTATACTGGTAATGCAATCACTAATCAGATTCATTACAAGTATAGCGCAGCCTGAACTACCTCCTGAAGGTTTTTTTTTTTTTTTTTTTTTTGATAAAAACTGTCTGAGAGAAAGAGAGAGAGAGAGAATATATGTATAAAATACTGAATTAAGTTTTACAATATTGTTAAGGTAGGCGAACAACCTAAATATTTTTTCTTTAATATTCATTGTAACTTTTCTAAACCTTAACGCAACTTAAAAAAACGCGGTTATGAGAAAATCAAGAAAGAAAAAGTAAATTTCACTTATAAGCAGTGCATTTGAGTTTAGTAAATTTCTTCTAGTTTTCTTAATAATTCAACGTTTACCAATTTAAAAAACAATTGCGGATTTAGAAAGAACTCTCTAAAACACTGGGGGCTCTCTAAATTTTTCAAAATCTCAAAATCGATAATTTTTAAAAATAAGGGTGGTCGCCCACCTTGTAACCAAGGCATCTAACGGAGAGATGACCCCCCCCCCCCACACACACACACATCCTTCTCGCTGCACCTACAAAGAGGAGATTTGAAGTTTTACATAACAATAGCTTTTTAAGCATTTTTTAAATAATTCAAAATTACAACTCGAGCGGGAAAAAAGGAAAGGAGATGAAAATAGAAATTGTAAAGAGGATAGAAGGGAAAATATTAAGAAAAAAAAAAAACTGCGAATGATTAAAGGAATTATTTTTACATTGGTTTCCTATTCCGTTAGCGGAAAAAATGTTTTATTTTCGATTATATAAAGTGAAGATTTATGAATTAAACAAACTGTTTGAATAAATTTTCATCTATCTTTCTTTATGTTCAGTATCAGTTTTATTTGAAAGGTTTGTCTGTATTCCGATAAAGAAGGATAGGGGAAAGAACATAGCGATTAGCCATATGGAAGTGCTTGCCACCTGTTTTGACAGGCTTGCGGCGACCGCCAAAAAGCCCCATATTCCCCCCTCCCCCCTTTCTTCTAAACAAATCACAATAAACCGGTCTCAACCCAGAGGAGGTGTTGAGAGAAACATGTACCCTCAAGATTTGTTATCGAAATTGAAAATTGGTGGAATGTTTTTTAAATTATACTTCAGACCGGATAAAATGGCCTAAAATTCATTATCCTGCAGTGGCGTACTAAGAAATTAATTTTGTGAAGTGCATATATTGTTCTTGTAACAAAATATGGCATTTTTAGAACTACCACTCGCTGAATATAATTTTTTACTACCGTATTACAATTTTTTTCTGTTTAAAACTGACTAAGGATTTTTAAAAATTAAATTATAAAAAAAACAAATATGAATTATTTAGAAATAATAAAGCTACCACAAGAACAAAATTTGCACTAGCCAAAATTTTGGAAATGAATCATTCAATAATTGATAATACAGTCACATAAAAAGATCAAAGCAGTGAATGTGTCGAAAATAAAAATTATGTACACATTTGGTTTTATAAATTTGCATCTATTCGCATTTTTTGTTTTACAAAATTATTAAGATTTCTTCAGCCACGTAGAGACACATCTCCATGTAGTTTTATCCTAATATAAATAATAGCGGATGATCGAGTAACTCGCGTGTTTCAACAATGAAACTCGCGCCACGGCATGATAATTTGATAATACGTTTTGGTGATGTTTAACATGCAGAGAAAGACTAAATGGTCAACAATGAACTCTATCTACTGGAGTTTTGATTTAATCCACTGGAGTTGGGTTTAAAACTTCAACTGTCAAAATATCACCAAACAGGCAATTGCTGAGCTAAAATGTAGGAGCAAATTTTCACCCATCATACCTTGACGGGCGATTTTCTAGTAATATTATAACAAACATTCCGCTCACGCGTCTCAAAAGTACTAAACATTATAATTTTTTTAAAAATAAAATTACGTTGTTGGAAACGATTTTTCAGCAGTGCATTAGGTTAGATCTTAAAAGCCGCGATTTCTTTTTTTTTCTGTTTTTTGCAGGCCAGTTTGAATAATGCATTAAATTATTTAGAGGTAAATTAACGGAATCAAAGCTTGAAAGATAACCGAAAACAATAATTTCTCGAAACTTAAAATGTGTTTACAATTACCGTATAAATTTCAAAATTTTTAAACATTATTGTACACATCGACAACTTTTTGTTTGAAATTAAAAATGTTTCATTAATGCAAAAACTAAGACTTTTGTCTCTACTAGCAGTATACTTTGACTTTCAATAGCTTGTAACAGGAATTGATGTTGGTTTACACCACTGGATAACCCTCTGTCTCCCATAAGAGCAATTTTCGCATTTTGTTTGTATAACCATTTACTGCTCCTAGGACTTTAATTATGTCCTTTATCTGAAAGTTATCCTCCTTACTCTGTTAAATCTTCCAGGTTACTTCCAAGATATTCAACAGAAGAAAATTCCAACAATGGAAATAATATCATTGACTCATTTGTAACAAAGTCTTCTAAGATTTTGTTTTTAATTCAATTCAACTCAACACTGATTTTTTGGTGTAATTTCTACTTTAGCAGAAACTTAATTTTACATATCATTCACCACCAACATCAGTCTTTTTGTTGATATACTGACAACTATCCAATGAAGTTAAACACACAAGTCCTAATAAATATTGCAAGTGATTTGAAAATTTATTTGAATTTGATTCAGAAATGTTGAATTATTGATGAAAATTCAAGTAGCGATTTCAGAAACAGATAATTGTAAGAAACTCTGGAAGCTTGCAGTGCAGACATCTGAGCTTTCAAATATATACAAACTATGAAAAGGTGCATTGGACATTGTCCTTCTCCTTTTGAATTTAATATAAATTGAGTTTTGGATGTTCGGAGCTTGAGGAAATATACGACTTAAGACCATATATGGTAGAATTGCTCCCTGTGACAATAGCTTATAAATGTAATTATACTAAGCTAGACCAACAAAAAAAGATGTTTATAAGTTCCAGAAATTCATTACAATCTCCTTATCTTTGGTTTATTTTGTTTTAGGTATTTGTTTGCATAGTCGATGGAGTCTTTAACGTTATGCTTTCTACTAGTTTTGCAATAATCTTTAATGAAGTTCCCGGCTCACACTTCACTAAAAAAAAATCCTAATATTTTTGAAAACTTTTAAGCAGCGCAATCTTCAGGAGAGGATGTAATTCCTATGCATGCTTTTAAGAATAAACTAATTATCTATACTCTATGATTTGATATTTGCTAGCACGTGGAAGAAGTTTCTTTAGTTTATTGGGATCAGTGTTTGGACTGGTGCGACTAAAAATCATTGGACAAATGCTGCCATATCAACATTACCAATCTTAAATAGCTTCAGTCTCACTTTTTTTCTGTAGGAACTGCGTAAAATTAATAATTTCTTTCCCAGCAGCTCAATAAATGATCAAGTTCTTCAGTAAGATTATAGATTAATTTTCTATCATAGTTACAATTTATTAAATTTTCTATATTTTTAGCACAATTAAGTGAGCTTTACTGCTACCGCCTAATAATTACATTGTTTGAAAGCAAGTAAGAGCCAAGTCTAGCCTTAAGAATTAAAACCAAGTCTTCAATTCTAATCCAAAATATTCATGATTTCTAAAAACTAAGTTTCAGAAAAAATATTTCGAACATTTTTTAAAGGTAGTTAATGTATTCTGTGATAGCAACACAAAACGATTCATCTGTTTATTTTTTTCCCCTTTTATTTATAGTTTTACGTAGTCTAGTAATGCCTTACATAATTTAAATAGAAAACTGAAGTAGTAATGAATGTATTTTTATGATTTTATCATTAAATTAAATTTCCATGTGTTGTATATATGAATGTATGCATATGCATCAAATATTTCCCCATCGTTGAGCTACCTCTAAATATTGCTAGAACCAAATTGCCAAAACTTGTCTGTTTTTTTTTTTTTTTTTCACAAAAAAGAACCAAATTAGGGGGTGAAAAGATTTCAAAAATAAGCTCCACCCTGCAGTACAGTGTTATGAAAGGTTATTTGGCTAAGAAAGCTTGGCTAAGGAAGCTTTGGGTTAAGGAAAATTGATTAAGGAAGTTGGCTGAAAATTTTAGTTAATTATATTCTGAAAAATATCTAAATTGCACTCTTGTAAAGCTGCTACAGCAATTAATCTCATTTGTATTGTTAATAAGTTCTTCCTCATGGCTAATTACTCCACATTCAAAATACACATACTATAATCTGCCAAATCTTAAAATCAAGTTTCTCTCAGAATTTTCTAACTGATTTATATTTACGTGGTACAGAAATGAGGTCATTCTCCGTTCTTTACGATGTACAGTAATAGCAGTCGAAAAATTATTGAAAAGCATTATGTTAAAATAAAGGAGAGGAAGAAAAAGGGATCATATTTTTTTTTCTTCCAAATTTTAAAACACCAACAACCAGTGGGGTCAACGCCAAAAACTGCTGTGATACTCAAACATGTCCCAAAATGTTTGTGATATGCTGGGTAATACCGCACTCTTTACTCCTGAAGAAAAAACACCTGATATTAATATATATATATATATATATATATCCTTTTCTATCAAGTATTTCTCATTCAAAAATATATGAAGTACTTTTTCATGAAGATCTCAATTCAAAATTTACCACGTTTCCCAACCCCTCCCCTCATTTTGATTTTGAACAGTTCCACTGAGTTTCAAAACTCGGTGTTACCGTCTTTAATATAATGAAAAAATCTTGAGGGTGCAGCATGTATTTCTTTGTTGCAACCTTTGGGTATGCCATCCTATACCATTGCTATCCTATACCGACTTTTTATTTTCTTTCGTAGTTAAGTTATATTTCTTTCTGTTGCCAACTCTTTTCGGAAATCTTATTTTGCATGGGTATAATTAAACTGCTTTAGACACATTTATATGAGGAAAATAGAATAACTCTACTCTTAAGAATTTTTGACTACTGGAAGGGGCAATATTTATTTTGAAGAAATTTCTTTCCATAATTAGTCCAATTTTTCTTTTCCTTATAAAATGCAAAATATCAAAATATTTTCTCCAGTTAAAAGAATCGAAAAACACCTGAAAAAGGCAGTAATGTACATTTTATTAAGAAAAAGTCGTATTTATGGAATTATCTGCAACTAACGTCCCTAAAAGAAGAAAAAAGATACAATTACTTGTTGAAACTTTTATGGTTGCAAATAACCCAGGCTGTAACTGTAGCCCCCCCTTTTTTTCTCAATAGATTCATAATTTCAATCATTTTTTACAAAGACGGATTCCTATGATTCTGACAAAGTAAAAGTTTTAATCCTCATGGTATTTTTCTCACTTTTCTCAAATGATATTTATTTTCAACTTGATTAAAATTGCATTAAAATTCGAACCACTTCGGGTCCATTTGACCCAAAACGATGTTCAATTTACCACATTGCGAAACTTTTTTGTTATGGAAGAAAATCCTTTTGTAACTTTTAATCAGTTTAAGTCAACTACGATTTGCCAAATTTAAAAATCCGTAACTTAAATATTTTTTTAACTATTAGCACATATACCTGAACCGGGGAGTGGATCAATTTGAGAAATAGAATTTTTGCGCACAAATAAAAAAAATGCATTTTTATAGAAAGAACTGCTGAAAACTACTTCCTAATCCTGGCACGTCATCTAAAAGACCCCTCTGATTTTGAAAAATTAATGTAAATGGATAAAATGGGTGTGGTTTTGCTGCTTTTTGGTATAAATTTGTATCTGGTATAAAACCTTTGACCCCCCCCCCCCCCGCCTCGAAATGTTCGAAATGACGGACCTGTCCTCATCTTCGCATTCTTGATAATGGATTCCACCAGAAGAGGAAATAGGGAAAATTTGAAAGTTTTCAGTCAAAGTAATTATAATTGGTATGAAACACAAACTACTATTGTATGCAATTGAAAAACTAGTGAAGAGTTCGAAGACATTTTGAAGTAACCGTAAAGCGGGGCTAATTGAGCCTCCAGGGGCTACCTGAACGCATGAGAAAAAGTGTTTAAAATCCTTCCTGATCCTTATAACTCAATGTATATAATTAAAAAAAAAACTTTCTCCATGACAGGTAGCAGTACTAGGTAGAGGCTGGATTATGAAACAAAGTTTCTGCTATTCCTAGCTTTTTCTGATTGAGGTTATGATAGCAAGTTGTCTAAACAGTTGTTTTTTGTGTGTCTGCAAACTTTCACATCTAAGTTCATGATGGAAACATCAGGTATCATCAAGGTCAAGATAGTTTTATGTTTTCATTCTAATTCTTAATAAAATAACAGTGTTTTAAGGTTATAGCTATATAATTAACACAGTAACTAATATAAGTTAGTAAAAGTGCACTGGTTGCCTTAAAATTGGGCTACTTGAACCCAGCGTTCAAACAACCTCAAACCACGTTTCGTCACTAAATTATGTAAGTAAGGTTTGTAATCTTTTAAAATAAAGAGGTTAGTTACTATTTATACCCGTTTTTTTTTTTTTTTTTGCAAATCTAAGGATAAAAAGGGTCCGAAAGTAAAAGAGAACCCTTTGAAGTAGGAAATAATGCTGATTATTAAGAGGAAAAATTACAATTGTTTCCAGCTTCAACTAATTCCGGAGAAATGTCTTAGAGAATGGCATCAGCCCATTTTGACTTCAGTACATCAACTCTTAAAAGGAAATTAAAATATCTTTCGCAAAACAAGCCTGGGCATCCTGTAGTGTTTGGTAGCTTGGAAGAGCAGTTATTAAAAAATATCAGAGAAAACAAAATCATCCAAGCCAGTCAATTGAGAGGTTTTCATTCTTTGTAACGTTTAAATAAAGAACATTTCAATTAATTTTAGCTGTAGTTGGATATTGTTTCAATTTGAGAAATTGTTTGCCTAAAAATATGTTTTTTATGTAAATGTTGATTTTATACTAACTTATATAAATAATTTGCAATTTATATAAATAGTTTGCTCACTAGAATATACGTTTTGTGTTT
Source organism: Uloborus diversus (assembly GCF_026930045.1). Classification (NCBI taxonomy): domain Eukaryota; kingdom Metazoa; phylum Arthropoda; class Arachnida; order Araneae; family Uloboridae; genus Uloborus; species Uloborus diversus. The sequence continues at coordinate 109,478,533 of NC_072732.1, read as the reverse complement.
ATTTTTCAAAATCATTGGTCTTTCTTGATACCACCACCTGTTTTATAGCTTTTTCTAATGGATTTGCTGAGTGGGACCAAGTAGCCCCAGCACGAGGCTACTTGAATCCAATTTTCAAAAATAGAAAAAAAATATCGAGTTAAAATTGTTGTTTAAAAAAGGCTTAAGGTGGTAGCAGAACGTCTAAAAGTGGTAAAAACAAGGTTATCAGTTCAGATTATGGGTTTAACAAAGCATTCAGTGTAAAACTCGCAAAAAGTATGAAATTTCGGGTCCAAGTAGCCCCACTTTACGGTACTTTTGTTCTCTCTCTCTCTCTCTCTCTCTCTCTCTCTCTCTCTCTCTATATATATATATATATATATATATATATATATATATATATATATATATATATATATATATATATATATATATATCATTTAAAGTCCCACTCGTAAGTGGCACACTAGCAAGTGTATGAAACAAAAACAACAAGAAACATATAAGAATAATAACAGTATAAATTGAAAAACTATGCGAAGTTGAACAATATGAACTTTAGAATTTTAGAATGGGCAGTAACTGCTACGTTATCAAAGAGCTGGAGCAGTTGGCATAATATATCTCTATAGAAACCTGCAAATTAATATATTATGCCAACTGCTCCAGCTCTTTGATAACGTAGCAGTTACTGCCCATTCTAAAATTCTAAAGTTCATATTGTTCAACTTCGCATAGTTTTTCAATTTATACTGTTATTATTATTATATGCTTCTTGTTGTTTTTGTTTCATACACTTGCTAGTGTGCCACTTACGAGTGAGACTTTAAATGAGATATATATAATATACATTTAACACTTTCGCTGCATTTGCGCTGTCTAAATGTATAATATTTTATTTTAAGTTCTAAGAATATTATATATATATATATATATATATATATATATATATATATATATATATATATATATATATATATATATATATATATATATATATATATATATATATATATATATATATATATATAGAACAATTATGTCATCATTGTCTTACATGAATAAAGTGTTCCTTGTAACGCCGAAACACGTGTCTGCAGTAACCTGAAATTTGCATTTTGACGTTGATATTTCCAATTTTACTATTCCTTACGTATTTCCATATGAATTCTTCGATCAAGTTTTCTAGCAACTGAAGGACTATTGTTGATATAATTGAGCTTAATATGTGGTGTTGGGTCTCTAATTTCTATCGAAATATCACTTTGATTTTCTTCCTCTATAGTTAGTATCTATTTGAGAGACATTTAAAAATAAGACCCCCCCCCCTTCTTCCCCAACTTTATAATTTAGACATTATTTTAAAGAATCAAAACGCCGCTGTCTTAACTGTTCAGGAAACTTTTGAATATTAAAAACAGTTATCAAAAAATGATTCGAAATGTGCTCATTGCTATACGGATGGTAATTATCTTATAAAAAAAATATTTTTCCAATAAAATATACACATTTGCAAGGACATTTTCAAAAGGAAACGGCAATAACCTTTAAAGTCAAATTATAAAGTTGGAGAAGAAGGGGGTGGGGGCTAATTTTTAAATGTCTCTCAAATAGATACTAACTATGGAGGAAGAAAATCAAAGTGTTATTTTGATAGAAATTAGAGACCCAACACCACATACTAAGCGCAATTATATCAACAATAGTCCTTCAGTTGCTTAAAAACTTGATCGAAGAATTCATGCGGAAAAACGTAAGGAATAGTAAAATAGGAAATATCAACGTCGAAAAGCAAATTTCAGGTTACTGCAGACACGTGTTTCGGCGTTACAAGGAACGCTTTTTTCAGTAAGAAAGAAATGAGCATACTTATTGGCATATTCATGTAAGACAATGAATTATAACATTTGAAGAAAAGTATGCTTAAAAATGATCTTTATATACACTTCGAATAGGTCGTGAAAAAAGGACTTGAATTGGATAACTCGCGGTCAAATTACTGGGAACTATCTGTTCTTCTATAATAAAATGTCAAGAGACTAAGTCCTTGAAATGTGAGATTTTTGCACTTCGATACGCAATCGTTGCAGGTTTTATGTAATATGTATTACACCTTGCTGTATTCAATGTTTGGGTTTTATGTATTGAAGTAAATGGATTTAGCTGGTTAAAATTCATTCAAAATTTAGATGTAAGAAAATGACGCGTAAAGTTCGTTATCTCTCGACCAAAAAAAAAAAAAGGTTGACCGAAATAGAGTGCAAACAAAAATGAAGGACAACAGCAAGTTAAACGTAGAAAATGCAGAACACTCATTTATTAAGTTTTATACGCAATGCATCTAGTAAGTTGAATTATAAATATAGTCAGTAAAACTATGAAAGATATGGGGGCTATGGGGGGGGAGGAGATAACGGCCCTAGAAAGAAAGAAGTATACAATTTTGTGAGGTAATTCAGGATCTAGGTGAGTGTCGCGTGCTCCATTACTCACTTTTTCACAACATTAATGTGAGAGCTAACGCTGCTTTTTAATATTCATGATGCAAAATTAAATTAATATTTGTTTATTTTATTTTTATTTTAGCGGTATACCCTCACGCCCCTTTGAAATTCTTCTACGCACCCTTTGGATGCACCTCCCCCCTCCCCCCCCCCCCAGATTGAGAACAACTGGTAAAGAATAGCACTTGTCTTAGAAGCATTTAAGAAAAGGTTTCTTGGATCTTCGAAACTCGTGCACGCCTTTTTTTTTTCATTTCAATTAAATTGTCTTTAACGTTGAATACAGTATATCTCTAATAACAAGGCGTTTGGTCTTGGAAGAGTATTTCTGCAGGGGGAGTTTCTTCTTTTAGAGAATCTGCGCTCTGTAGTCGATTATTTTAAAGTTGAAATGTTGAAAGTTATTCCATAATACTGGAAGCAATTGGCAGAAAATTAATGCAGTAAAAACTGCCCGTAGCTGTAATATTATGTAAAAGACGTGACACTTTATAAAAAACTGGTTCATTGAAAAAAAAGAAAAAAGAACTTTTTGTTTTAAAGCAAACAAAACGAAAATGAAAAATCTACTTAAATAAGTTCATTTGAACATCTTTCGCACTAGAAAATCTTAGGTTAGATATGATTTAAAAAATAATCATTTATAAAGTTGCGCAACGGTTATAGTATCTAAGGGTTTAAAGATAAATAATACTGCAATGTATGCAGAAATAAAAAGAAAAAAAAAACAGGTGCAAAGAATTTCCGATTCGAAAGAGATCACCAAAGAAAGAAAGAAAAGGAAAGAAATAATGTGAAACCACACAGTACTGCATTTTTAACGTGATAAGAAAGCAGATGAGATTATAAATATATAAATTATCATAGACACTACGTAAGCTGCAAACTACTAACCACTAAGTGAACAAAACTCTATGCCAAAGTGAAACATTATAAACAATCTCGATCGCTTAAAAAATAGCTAAATAGTTTAGTTTTGAATGAATAAATATTTTATAAAAAAAAAATAAATATTTTTTTTCTTTGAGTCTAACAAAGGTGAGTCACAATATTTAAACAAAATCATAATTGATTTGAAAAAAAAAAAAGAGATACAAAAAAAGGAGGAGGGAGAAAGAATGAAAGAAAACGAAATAAATTAATGGGTTGTTTCCGAAATTTGAAAAGTATTTTTTCTGCAAGAGCATGCTAAAAAACATAAGATTTGACCATTTTTTAAATAATTTGACAAAGTTAATATTTTTTAAAATATACTTTAATTGGTTCAATTTCATTTTCTTCGCTTCTGCACATGACATCACAAATGATGAAATGCAATTCACCGATGTCATTAGAGCAGAGCGCAATATTTAACTAGAATCTTTACTCACATGTACTTGAAACGGTATGGTTGATAGCAAGCGTAGAGCGCAGTATTCAATTCGCTTCTGAATTATCATAACCTGGAAACGCGGTAGACAGCAAGCGTAAGCATTCCGTGCCAGCGGAGATGCGCCAAAGTACATAATTGTGACGTCATAAAAAACCAATCCTATTTTCAAAATTGGACTGTTAAAAAAAAAATAGTTAAAAATTAAGCGGTGGGAAATTGAAAGTTTTTTCTCTCTCCATGTTCCTTTTTTTTTTGCATATTCTATTAATTTCAGTGACTACAAGTAATACTTTTGACTGAAGAAAACAACCCTATTAAAGTAAAGATAAAGATTAAAGTTATTTCAAAATGTTAAAAATTAGTTTTATAAATATTTTAAGAAAATACGTAAGACATTTTTAAAACCATCTTATAAATATTTAATTATTTAATTTAAACCATGTGTCTGTTTAAATTATTAAAGGTTTTTCTTCAATCTCTTTCTCAAAGCATTAAATAATTTAATTTGTTTACATGGGGCCAGACTCATTAAAAAAAGGAAGCAAAAAAAAAGAGAAAATAATAATGATAATCCAGTTTTCCAGTAAAAAAATATACAAAAGTCGTCATTAAAATGTCGCATTTCCATCTGAGGGAAAGAACGCGGAACGCGCAACAGTTTCGGAATCGTTTCACGCTCATTCTCAAATCCATACCTTCCTTACTACACTCCCAACAAGAAGAGAGCAGAAATCTTCCCCCCTCCCCCATTAAGCCTTCAGCCCACTCGCCTGGGGGACGATCTAGGCTAGGAAATCTTTCCACTAACCGAGAAAAGGTGACATCCCGCGATCCGCGCAGGCAGTTTTCCCGCCCAAAAATAATGCCTCCTAATAAAGGATACACCATTCCGGCGACAAAACATTCTCCATACAGAAGATAAGGGGTCGGCTAAGATTATAATTTGTTACTCAGAAACGAGTAGTAGTTCGAAGATTTAAAAAAGGTGGGGGGTGGGGGGTGCTTATAAACTACTTTTGATTATAACCATCCAGTGTGTAATAAAAAGTACTTTTAAAACTATGATTTTATTACTTTTAATACATGAGACATTTAGTAGACAAATTTTAATCAGCTCTATTTATGAATATACTTTATAATCCAATGTTAGAAGCAGCCCCCCACCTCGCACGCACACACACACACACACACACAAGAGAACAGAGTTTGACGGAATAATGAACGATGTTATGAATATTATTTGAGTATAACCTATTGTTCAATGCCAATCCTATTATTAATTAAATTTTAGAAATAAACTTCTAAAACTGGACGTTATGTCCTAGCTGTCCAAAAATGTGGACGTTCTGTCCCTGGACCTTTTGTCCCTCGGACATTGTGTCCGTTGGACGTTATGTCCGCTGGACGTTATGTCCGTCGGACGTTATGTCCTTCGGATGTTTTGTCCGTTGGACGTTTTGGTCATGGACGTTATGTCCATGGACGTTTTGGATTTGGACGTTATGTCCGGCATTCAAAAAGGCAGCACCTGCTTCGAATTCGCATTCGAAAATGAAACGTTCAAGTGCTCCTTACAGATGATCGCCCTTTGAATGTTTCGGGATTTCTCATCTCGACCCAGAAGTACATACCGGTTAACGGACAGGAGCTGGACACCTTTGTGTGGCACGCGTCAAGCGAACACTTTAAATAATAGACTAGACATGGAGGCACCTGCAGTGACACCGCAGAAAATTGAAAGATAAACATGGTGACCTTGCATGATGTCTCCTCTTTGTGTCGTGGCCGGACACTCCAAATATCTCAGGCAACGCTACATACAATGAGAACTGTCCATCGCATAGGGCTTAGTTCCTCTAGGGACTACGCGGCGCATTCGAAAAGGGTCTCCCATTTATATTGACTCCTAATGCACAGAGCCTCGTAAAAGCTAGCACCGCTATTGCCGTATGAGAAAGGAGTGAATGTGTGGCGCCATTGGCACATCAAACTGCAGACTAAAAAAAAATTTCCGAATGTTTCACCTGTTTTTATGAAGATAGGGACTTCAGACCAAATAAGAATTTCAAAGATGCTTGGTGGACCTGCCCGTTTTTTTTTCCAATGGACTATCTTGACACAAAACACAATAAGTATGAAATAAAGGTTTAATATTAATGTCAAAAATCAATTAAAATTTTAGATTATAGGTAATATGAAAATAGGAACTAATTTATTAAAAAATGTATTATTTGTCATATTTTAGACAAAGTTCCTTAGTGGGGAGGCACCGATATATGCAAACTGACCTTTTGTGGATTTATCGGTAATAGACAACAGTTGATTTATTGAAATGTACAGTAACTCAATCACCACATATTCATTTATTTATTTTTGAAATTTCAACTTTTCAAAATTGGTTATTATTAGTTCATTCATGTGAGTGATAGTTTATTTTTTATTATTTTCATATTTTTTTGCAAATAATATTTCGAAATTTTACTCAAACTGTGCGCAATGTTTCTTATCATTGTTCATAAAATTTCATTCTGTTAATTGGACAAGAAAATTCAAATATTTGTTTAGTAGTCCATGATTGGCAGGTATTTTAAATTTAGAATTGATTTCTTTTATTATTAGTAGCCATTTAACAACGAACGTTTAATTATTGTAAAAATTATAAAGCAATCTTAAAAAGATCTACACCGTAGGTTAGATAGGACGAAAAGTACTAACACAAGAGACGTGTGCAACCTTCCATGCACATATGTACAGATCAATATAATAAATTAAAATGTCTTTACCGTTAATTTTTGTGAAAAAACTTAAAGCATATTTACTAAATTTTATGAAGTCAAAAATTTTTTAATAATACAAAGTTTTGGTTGAATAAAAAGGTACTAAATTGGAAAATTGTTAAATGTACGTTGTAATTGTATGTATAAACTTTGAATGTAATAACTGAAAAAAAAGGAGAGAGATTGTATTGTAGTTTTCCATCAATCGCTTGGGGGACGGAGAGGGGGAGAACTAATCACAGTCACATTTTCTTTAATGCAAAATATTTCAGTAAACTATTTTTTAAAAAATAAACTAAGAAACTTGTTTTAAATTCTGTATATTTTTATTTTTATGAATTTATTTATTGCTACAAATCATCTTATTTAAGGAAAAATACATGTATTAATTGTTTTTTAAACTCATTCAGCATAATTTCTTGCTGTAATTAATTTAAAATAAAAAATGATATTTCAACCAATTAATGGGTAAAATCTGCCGATTACAACTAATCAGAAAAATGTCGCTGGTTTCCGATTAATCCGTGTATCTGTGCAGTTTGATAAATTTTCTAACCTGAATTGCATTAGCTAAAAGGGCTGGAGAAATTGTCAAATACTTTGTACTAAAAATGAAAAACTTCGTTTTACTACGTTATCTTATTTTGCTCTGTTCATTTGGAATCTCTCTCTGTCGTACGCATCATTTTCTACACAGAAAAGTCATACAAAAAGAAAAAAAAAAACTTTGTAATCCGAACACATTTGACGCTTTTCAACAAGTGGCACAATAACGTCCCTTCCCCCTCCCCTCGAGGAAAGCATTGCACAAGTTGAGAACCGCCGAGTTAAAGTTAATTCACGTAATTGTTTTTGGAATTATAGAAGTATTTTAAAACTGTGAATGCAAAAGTAGAGGATAGGAAGCTAAGAAGGATGGTATATCGGTCGTTTAGCTGGTTTATCTGAAATTATTCAAATGTAGTTTTTCGCTTTCCTAAAGTAAAAAAATGAAAAAAGTCACTTTTCGTCGATCGTTAATTTTGATCTTTGAAAAGTGAGGGGGCAAGGTCCCTCCACTTTTAAAAGTGGAGGGGCGGTCGCCCCCCCTGCCCCCCCGCACGAGCCGCCTATGTAGCATTACACGAATAAAATGTTTAAAAACGAGATGAATATAGATTATTTCTATTAGCTTGGTTCGGATTAAAAAGTAGAAAAAAAAAAGACTTCTGTTTATAATACCCGAAAATTGCTGTTGCTCTCTCAAATAGATATTTATGTAAATTCTAAAGCAGCTAATAAAATTAAAAATAAATATCTTTTTAGATATATCTTTATAAATATAATATCTTTATAGTCTGACCACTGATGAGATTGAAAGTCAAACATCCAGTTTACAGGCGGAAATGGAAGTATCTATTAGCTTTCAGGGATGCCAGCTTTTGTAGATGTGTGTTAGCCTCTAAATTAAGCAGTCACACTGAAATGAACGGAACACGCTCATCAGATATTTGATTTCCCCCTGATTTGGATAGACTGGTTTTGAGAAGACCGTTGCTAGAAAATTTCACTTTAAATTAAATGGAGGGAAAGGAAAAAAAAGTTGAATTTTCCATAACATTAAAAAAATAAAAAATTCTTTGCTTTTGTTTTGTTTGACACAAGTATCGGAATTGGGGCACCCCATTCCAAAGTATGTAAGATTCACCTCCCTCTTATTTTTTTATAATACTAAAAAAATTTACACACACACACACACACACACACACACACATATATATATATATATATATATATATATATATATATATATATATATATATATATATATATATATATATATATATATATATATATATATATATATATATATATATATATATATATATATATATATATATATATATATATATATATATAAAAGAAGAACCCCCCCCCCCCCCCCGAAAGTTGGGTCTAGCTACGCCTCTGAACTGGTACGACCATTTCAACGTTTGTACCGCTTGGAAACTTCAGGTAAAATTTCTGAGATTATGAGAAAACCAATAACCACCAGAAGTGGTAGGATCGTTAAACCTACGACACATTGAGCTGATATTTTAAATATTTTAATTTCAACATCTACATTTGAATGTTTTAATTGTGTACTGTAGTTTAATTCAGAGTTATATTTTTGTGAGTTAATTTTAAAAACAAATGTTTAATTGTCTAGTTATTTAAATTTATAAGTTTAGGTTAAACTTTAACTTTTGTGGGCGGAGGATGTTGCATCTCCCCCATTACGGAATAGAGGGCGCTATCAGAGCGCGGGAAGAATGTACTTCAACTTTTAGTCATCCATTCTTGTACTTTCTGTTGTCCTCGTGTTCTTGTGTGTGCCGTCGTTCTTGTGATGTGTGCAATAAAAGCTTTCACAAAATAATGCTTGGGTCCTCCTTCCATTAAATTAAACTTGACCCTACTCGTATTCCAACACTAACGAACTGAAGAAAAATCAAAAACCTAGAAGAGGGAGGAGAGAGAGAAATGCAGAGATAAATTCCGAAAGGAAAGCAGTAGTCCAGTCAATGAACACATTGTAGCGTGCATGGAATATGCGATAATTTTTGACTTCAGAATATTGTTAGGGGTCGTTAGTAAGTAAACATACTAAAAGTCCCCGACCCTGGGGGGTGAGCTAAAGGTGGGAGGAAGGAGGGAAGAAAATTTTGGGTTTTTCGAAAAAACGTCGGAAACGGTGGAAAAAATGCGTTTTAAATAAAAATTCGAACTAAATAAACTTACTATGAAACTGCTTCTACACATATTTGTCAAATTTTCAAAAATTTTCTAGGTATATGTTACGAAAACTCGACGATTTTCCAAGAAATTCTCTCTTTTGTCAAATATTTACTCTTGGTACCTCCCAATATCAATATACGTAAAAGTTGTCAATGACAAAGTTGTAGATCATAAAATTACCTTCAATTTGATATGCTACTTTGTAGCATTTTATTCAACCAATCAAAAGTTATAGGATTTCAAACACGCACCTTCATGGCGAAAAATGGAACACTTGCCATTCATAAACACTAAACTAACTCAAACAGTCCATTCAATTAATACATTATAGCATGCATATAATATGCGCTAATTTTCGACTTTAGAAATTTGTTAGGGTTCGTTAGTAGGTAAACATATCAAAAGTCCCCGCCCCTGAGAGGTGAGCACAAGTAAGAAGGGGGGGGGGGTCAAATTTTGGGTTTTTCCATAAAAGCTCGAAAAGAGCGAAAAATATGTTCCAAATAAAAATGGAAGTTAACTAAACTATCTATGAAATTGTTTTTAAACATATTTGTCAAATATCAAGTTGTTTTCGATGTATACGTTACTGAAAACCGTTAATTTTCGAAAAAAAATTTTTTTTTCAACTGGCTCTTTTTCTCCAAGAGTGCCAAAGCCAAATATGCACTCAAAGGATCGGTAACAGGCCGCAATCATGCGTCATGTTCACTGACGATTTTTTTCATTTCGAAAATCCATCGACTGAACACTTAAAGTACGGGTTTAAACCTACGACTAAAGGCTTATGAAGCAAGTGTCTTACCACTACGACATCCAGCAGTGCAAGTTATCAAAATTTATGAATTTCTAACATGTACACTCAATGTTTTTCTTGAATTGAGTATGGTGACGTTACTATTATAATTAACATTTTAACAATAGAAATTAGATATTTGCAATTGACGAAAAATAATCTTTTGCAATATCCTTTTTATTATATCATTACTCATCACGTTTTAAAAGTATTTTACAAATGAATACGGAATGACAGTAATTAAAAAACGAAAATATAACTTCACAAGGTGACATCTTGGTATTCTTGAGGCGGAAATGTTGAGGCTTATTCATGCTCATCGGCATTGGAAACGGTGTTCACAGAGATTGTATAGATGCCATCGTCGTCGCTTTCGTCATGAATACATATTTTGGCGCCGTTGTTGCAATTGCTCTTGCAATGCAAGCATGCGACAGAGCTGTTTAGCGACGCTTTTCTACAACTGCACCTGCCGCAGTCACATCCTTTCGTGCATCGACAAAAAGTCATTTTTAAGATTTCGTCAGGAGCAGCATCCAACTCCGAGAAGTTGGGAACTAGTTGATCATGCTTCCTTTCCCAACCCCATTTCGTTGACTCGCGTTTGGGCTGTTTCCCCAGCCACAGGTGTACTTGGTGGTATGTCCGGAATGCGTGCTGCTTAAGCGCTCCATCAGTTGGAGGAGAGTTGAAAGATCAACCTTCATGTTTGCAACTATTTTGATGAAAGATTTGTATCGGAACTCGTTCAGAGACTTTTCCGTGGCTGGAGCACCATAATATGAGAGAGTACTCATGATCCCAGCAGTCTCAATGGATTCAGGAAAAGAAGAACCGCTGACAAATACCTCAGATGCATGCTGTATGATTTTAGATCTCTGGTATAGTTTAACAAACCCCACATTACTCCTGCGATACGCTGCAGATGTTGAGTCACAGCCTGTATATGTATGTAAAAATAACAAGTGGGCATTGTCCTTCATTTTCAAATCTAGCTGAAGCTGATGTGAGGAATATACAGCAGTCTTGACCTTTCCTATGCCGGGTTTTATCAGTAGAATGTCGCGGTCAGTTGGGGTTTTGGCAGTAGGGTAATAATGCCGGTTCTGCCCCAAGAGGCGGCTCTGCGGCTATGAGCCGCCTCCCAATCCCTCCGCCTCCCTGATGCCGCCTCCACCGCCTCCCAATCCCTGCGCCTCCCCCAGCCGTTCCCTCCCTCGCCGCGTGAGTTGAGTTGTCCGTGAAAGATTACGAGGTTTCTGGTTGTCATGACAACCAGAGTTTTGGGATGGCAACACTTCGTAGAAGTTTTCGGATGGCAACACTTGTTTTTCGTAACCTTTTACGAGTTTTGGGATGGCAACACTCAACGTTTCGGATGTGAATATTTTTACGCGAACTTTGAAGATTTTATTTTTGCAATGCTCCTGGCGCCATCTATTGAGAGGTTGATTTTTTATTTCCGAACTTTGAATAATTTCGACGAATGGTTGTCAAGACAACCAAAGTTTCGCGAATTTAATTATTTTTATTTTTTACAGAGTGTCGCGGTTGGGAATCGAACACGCGTCCACCAAAAAGCATTGACGCTTTAATTGACGCGCGCATGCCAATTAAGCCACCAATGCTTTCGAGCTAGAGGAAGTTAAAATGAAACTCAATATAATTTTCACATGAGGTAAATGCACATGGCGCCATCTATCGTGACTTTGAGTTTTTTTTTCTGGACTTTGAATAATTTCGACGAATGGTTGTCAAGACAACCAAAGTTTCGCGAATTTAATTATTTTTATTTTTACAGAGTGAAAATGATTTCATTCTAGCGTTTCTTCTAAGTCTTTAAATAGTTTTATTCATATAATATTTTTTCTCAAACTATTATTTAAAAAAAAAAAATGTATAAAATAAATTGTCATAGTTGAAAATACATACAAATAAAAACAGAGAAATTGAACATCAACGTTTTTGATTAATCTACCGATGCAATTTGCATATGCCAAAACGAATTTAAATTTTAGAATATGCCAAAACGAATTTTCTTAACTTTTAATTTTTTTATATCGAGATTTTACTTGTAATGATCAATTTTTGCCTGATACAGAAAATCAAAAGAAATAATTTTCAACTTGTAAAATTTCAAAGAAATAATTTTCTTAACTATTTTTTTTTTCTTACAAATCAAAATGAAATCATTTTTTTTTTTTTTTTTTTTTTTTTTTCACTTTCATACAACAAAATAATTTTCCAACTTGTAAAATTTCAAAGAAATAATTTTCTTAAGTATTTTTTTTTTCCCTGCTGAAATAAAGAAAACAATATTGTGTTTTGATCATTATTTTTCCTGCTGAAATAAAGAAAACCTATATGAATCACATCTTCAAGTTTTGATCATTATTTTTTCCTGCTGAAATAAAGAAAATAATATTGTGTTTTGAGCATTATTTTTCCTGCTGAAATAAAGAAAACTTATATGAATCACATCTTCAAGTTTTGATCATTATTTTTTCCTGCTGAAATAAAGGAATCAATCATATGTTTTAATTATTATTTTTTCCCTGCTACAATAAAGGAAATTTATTCATTTCATTGTCAGTTTTCCGAAAAGCCATTGATAATTAAATGTCAAATGGATTAATATATTCTACTTAATCAAATAAATGTCACATCAAATTAATTCTCATGAATGAAAATGTATGTTAAATGAAAACATGTAAATTTTTTCAAATTAAATACATTTATTTTTACATTTGTAAAAAATTATTTTTAAAAGTACTTACAGATAAATATTTTGCTGAATGAAGTAATCCCAAGTGATCACATTTAACACGTCGTCAGATAAAAATACATCCTCAGAAATTGATCTTGCAAGATCATTAAAGTCCAAAGTTAGAAAAGATGCATTTTGAACACATAAGTATTTTGCACGAGAATCCAATGTCATGCATCCATGTCGACGCTGCGATGGGTGAAATGCCGGTTCTGCCCCAAGAGGCGGCTCTGCGGCTATGAGCCGCCTCCCAATTGAACTTCAATTTGGATTTTTCCTCTTTGTATTCCTCAAAGCAGATGGGAGCGTTTCATTTCAAATAGAAGACCATTATACGTGTAAAAACATTATGTTTAAACCTCATGTTTTCGTTGATTTTATGGAGAAAATGACAGATTTCAATTTGGTTTATAAAGACAGCAGTTTCATTGCCTATAATGAAATCATTGTCCTCAACTTGCACGGTGAGTGCAAATTATATCCAATTGATTCTACAGGTTCCAGTGTTATATTCAACAATTGTGATGAATTTGTACTCCCCGAAGAAAGCGTAAAATGCTTATCGGAACATTATTCGGACATTGTGGAAAAGTTGCAGAATGTAACATTTTCATCAATTTTACCTAAAATGATTCGCACTTATCGCGAAGAATTGGAACATAAAAAAAAAATGCTTGGAGATGAAGAAATTCGTTTACAACTTCGCAAACATTTAGTAGATGCAATGTGCTTATGTATAAATGAAAATTACAAATGCAATGGGTGTAAAATCGCACACCCATCGCAGCGTCGACATGGATGCATGACATTGGATTCTCGTGCAAAATACTTATGTGTTCAAAATGCATCTTTTCTAACTTTGGACTTTAATGATCTTGCAAGATCAATTTCTGAGGATGTATTTTTATCTGACGACGTGTTAAATGTGATCACTTGGGATTACTTCATTCAGCAAAATATTTATCTGTAAGTACTTTTAAAAATAATTTTTTACAAATGTAAAAATAAATGTATTTAATTTGAAAAAATTTACATGTTTTCATTTAACATACATTTTCATTCATGAGAATTAATTTGATGTGACATTTATTTGATTAAGTAGAATATATTAATCCATTTGACATTTAATTATCAATGGCTTTTCGGAAAACTGACAATGAAATGAATAAATTTCCTTTATTGTAGCAGGGAAAAAATAATAATTAAAACATATGATTGATTCCTTTATTTCAGCAGGAAAAAATAATGATCAAAACTTGAAGATGTGATTCATATAAGTTTTCTTTATTTCAGCAGGAAAAATAATGCTCAAAACACAATATTATTTTCTTTATTTCAGCAGGAAAAAATAATGATCAAAACTTGAAGATGTGATTCATATAGGTTTTCTTTATTTCAGCAGGAAAAATAATGATCAAAACACAATATTGTTTTCTTTATTTCAGCAGGGAAAAAAAAAAATACTTAAGAAAATTATTTCTTTGAAATTTTACAAGTTGGAAAATTATTTTGTTGTATGAAAGTGAAAAAAAAAAAAAAAAAAAAAAATGATTTCATTTTGATTTGTAAGAAAAAAAAAAATAGTTAAGAAAATTATTTCTTTGAAATTTTACAAGTTGAAAATTATTTCTTTTGATTTTCTGTATCAGGCAAAAATTGATCATTACAAGTAAAATCTCGATATAAAAAAATTAAAAGTTAAGAAAATTCGTTTTGGCATATTCTAAAATTTAAATTCGTTTTGGCATATGCAAATTGCATCGGTAGATTAATCAAAAACGTTGATGTTCAATTTCTCTGTTTTTATTTGTATGTATTTTCAACTATGACAATTTATTTTATACATTTTTTTTTTTTAAATAATAGTTTGAGAAAAAATATTATATGAATAAAACTATTTAAAGACTTAGAAGAAACGCTAGAATGAAATCATTTTCACTCTGTAAAAATAAAAATAATTAAATTCGCGAAACTTTGGTTGTCTTGACAACCATTCGTCGAAATTATTCAGTCCAGAAAAAAAAAAACTCAAAGTCACGATAGATGGCGCCATGTGCATTTACCTCATGTGAAAATTATATTGAGTTTCATTTTAACTTCCTCTAGCTCGAAAGCATTGGTGGCTTAATTGGCATGCGCGCGTCAATTAAAGCGTCAATGCTTTTTGGTGGACGCGTGTTCGATTCCCAACCGCGACACTCTGTAAAAAATAAAAATAATTAAATTCGCGAAACTTTGGTTGTCTTGACAACCATTCGTCGAAATTATTCAAAGTTCGGAAATAAAAAATCAACCTCTCAATAGATGGCGCCAGGAGCATTGCAAAAATAAAATCTTCAAAGTTCGCGTAAAAATATTCACATCCGAAACGTTGAGTGTTGCCATCCCAAAACTCGTAAAAGGTTACGAAAAACAAGTGTTGCCATCCGAAAACTTCTACGAAGTGTTGCCATCCCAAAACTCTGGTTGTCATGACAACCAGAAACCTCGTAATCTTTCACGGACAACTCAACTCACGCGGCGAGGGAGGGAACGGCTGGGGGAGGCGCAGGGATTGGGAGGCGGTGGAGGCGGCATCAGGGAGGCGGAGGGATTGGGAGGCGGCTCATAGCCGCAGAGCCGCCTCTTGGGGCAGAACCGGCATTATTACCCTACTTTTGGCAACCAAGAGAACAGCTAAGTCGACGTCTTCTCCAATAACAGCTACGGAAGAATTTTGCGATCTGACGATAACTATCGTCACAATATCAAAATCAGCATCACCTAACGCTTGGAGTGTATTTATACCATTTTTTAACAGATGCATCTTCAACAGATTTATCAGCTGACTCTTATTATGGAAATTTAAAAGAAAATCATCTTATTGAACTTTCACCTCACTTTCCAAACTGACATTGATGTCCACACATCTCTTTAACCGATATCGTCGGTTCAGTTCGGCTGTTTTTATGCTTTTTGATGTGTCAGTGTACCCATCAAAAACCACTGTACAGCCCCTCCTGTTGTAATGGGTCCTTAGAAGTTTAACGTACCCATCGCAAATGGTTGATACAACTGTACCTTTCTGCCAAACAACTTGGTGGATTAAGAATCCCCCATCAACAACAAGTTCAAACTTAGTTAAATCCATTTCATGATCAATTTCCTTAAATAAGGTGTATTAGGCTGACTTTTTGCACTTCCTCATTCCACTTTCGTTAAATAATTCTAGGGGGTAGGGAGCTAATTCACATGTCATGTAAATCTTCAAATCTTAGTACAATTTCTTGCTAATGGCAATTCGCTGAAAAAGCATGAACGGATCCACCACAATCTTTCATCGTTAATCTGGATTGTTGAGTTCATCGAGGAAACAGGGAGTGCGCGATCTTTCCGTGTTAGTTTGATGTTTGCGAAGAGCAAGTTTACAATTTTTACCATTGCTTGTTTGCCAACTTTAACTGCTTCATGACATAAGACGCGGGGGCGCCTCACTTTAATCTCACCCATTTCACGCCATCTTTTGAAAAAATGCCAGATGGCCGGTGACCTTGACGAATCGGACACTGTTCTTTTTACAATTTTGGAAATTCCATTTGCGAAATAATTGTTCAAAACATTTTTTTCTGATTTATATAAAATAATTTATGCAAGAATAAACTTGCAAGTAACTGCAAACGTTTCGATAGTTTCTTAGGCGGCTGGTGCCAAAAACGTGGGGGTCAAAAGAAGTGTAAGGGTTAGGGGGAGTGGCCCATAAAGCTTTTTTTTTTTTTTTTTTTTTTTTGTAAAATTGGGCCTAGATTACTGGTACTTTAACATTTCTGATTTCATTTCTTCTAGAAATGTGAAATATGGCCTCAAAAATTGGGGCGAATCGCAACCGTACACTTTCCATTTTAAAGTTAAATTCCAAAGAAATAAGAAGAGAAAAGTTCCTTTTTTTTTGCAGTTTTAGTTTTACCTTAGTGAAATAAATCAGTCCACAATGTAAAAAATCATTTTTTAATCGATCATGAATCTTTGAAAAGTGAGGGGGCAAGGTCCGTTTACTTTTGAAAGTGAGGGGCAATTACCCAATTTAATTATGGATACTGATACTGGGAGGCACTAAGAGTAATGGTTTGAAAAATAGAGAGAACTTCGTCGAAAATTATCGATTTTTATAACATATACCCAAAAAATTGTTAAAATTTTACAAAGATGTGAAGGAACACTTAAATAGAAAGTTTATTTAGTTTGAATTTTTATTTTAAACGCATTTTTTCCACCGTTTCTGACATATATTCGAAAAACCCAAAATTTGCTTCCCCCTCCCTCCCATCTTTAGCTCACCCCCTAGGGGCGGGGACTTTCAGTATGTTGACTTAATAACTACCCCTAACAATATTCTGAAGTCAAAAATTATCGCATATTCCATGCACGCTACACCCCTATTTTGAGCACTCATTGACTGGACTACAAGTACAGTGGCGATTCTAACGAAACAAAGCAAAATCAAACACGGTTTTAAAAAATAATGTGACAAAAGTATGACAACTGAAAAGTATATAGTAAAACTAAATATGCAGTAAAAAAGTCAAAAACAAAAATTAAATAAAAATATAAAAAAAAGAAATAAAAAGCATAAAATTTTAAAATACGAAAAAATAAATTTAAAAAATATTTTGAAATAAACGGGAAAAAATGAATTACGAATACCTATTTCAAACTAGTGAAAGCGTACATAAAAATGCTGCAATATTTGCAGCAGCTTTTTCTTTATTTTTTCTATCACCGCAGTTGTAACCTTAACTGAAAGTGTCTTTTGAAACTTCGTCTTCTAAACTGGAGGTCGTGGGTTTGATTCCCGCCGGCGCCCTGGGTGTTTTTCCTTTTCATGTGTTGTAAAGCTTTCCCATGGGTTTCCGGTGGCAAGTGAAGCTGTTTAGGTATTGTATAAATAGAAAATTATTTTTTTTTTTAAATCAAATTTCTGCGAAATGGAACGACAATACATACGTAAGTAAATGATGGTGGCGCCATCTGTGGCCGAATATTCTGGACGGATGTTTTTTGCCGCGTTGAAAAGGTGAGTTTAACTCCCACCATCGCTTTAGAAGAACTTTCCCCTCTTTAGCCTGGGAGTTATTTCATGCAAATCTTCATCAGTAAAATTGATTTTACGATATGTAACGGAGTGCCTTTTTATTTATTTTAATTTTTCGTTCATGCGTAGCATTGTGTTGTAATATTCACAACACTCTTAGAAGCAGCAACACGAGAGGTTTATGGTTAAATTTTCTGGTTACAAGCAACTTCTGCTGCAAGTACATGGAAATTTTTACGGTGCATATACGTAAGAAGAATCCTTAATTAAAAAAAAAATCATTTGAATTTTGACGTCTTGAATTCAAATTATGTTTTTTGCAAACACGAACTGCAATAGGACCCTACTCGTTGCGTTTCCTGCTTCTAAAAATAAAATTGAAAGGAAACGGAGAAGAAATTCGCACCCGTCATATTATGACTGATAGTTTTCTAGATAAGGTAATACGAGGCATATACCCTAAATTTCTAAATTAGGGTTCAGTCGAGATTGGACAACGAAACCATTAAAAAGAAGTGGTAACAACGATGTCATGGTTATTATGCCCAATTTCCGTCCGTACACTAATCATAAAAATTATAGTTACAGCGTATACTGTTATGATATTTTTATTTCTTATCAATCTTCAGTGGTGGGAATTAGTAATTTGCAAATACACCGCGAAAAATAATTGTTGTTTTTATAGTAATATACTGTTTTTTCTTGCTCTGCGAAATAACAGAGAAAAACTGTAAAAATGTTTTAAATTGCGCAAACCGATGCGCAAAAGGTTTTCTTTCATATGGGAAGAGAAACTAATGAATTCAAGTTATTGGCAGCCATGTTTTTTGATAATTCGGGTGTGCTGAGCCAGGACTGTTCAGCTGTAATCCAAATTAAAGGTAAGTGCTAGTTATATTATTCATTCCCTTTTCCTCAAAATGTAGTTTTCTTTATCATCGAGAATGTATGTAAAATAACAGTGTTTATTTTTAAATCGCTTTTCGTATCCCAATATTCGTTGATATTGACTTCGCAATTTCTTATAGTTGCTAAGTTGTAGCGATTGCTTTATAGCAAAAATCCGAGTAGTTGTTGTGATTCTGAATATTTTACTGAACGTATCATAGTTTTTAAACATTTTCTGAAACTCAAATTTTATTTAAAAATAAATAAATTCCTTTCTTGATCGTATTTAAAGTAATTAGATTACTAAATTTTGTATACGATTATATTTTGTGTTATATTCTATGTCAGTACTTAAAATTTAAATTTTTATGTTCTCTAGTGAATTTTTATCATATCGCGATTGACTTCATTCTTCTGTTTTTTTTTTTTTTTTTTTTTTTTTTTTTTTTTTTTAATTTCTTATGTTCAGTTTTAAATTCTTTAACATTTTGCATTAAACCATTTCATTGAAAAACACTACGTTATAGCGTCAGTAACTTTTATATTTTGTACATAATTCGATGAATAAAATGTAAAAAAATAAAATAACAACGTGTCAGAGAGACATGCAAACAGTATCAAATTTACTGATATTTTTTGTTGAAGAATTTGACGCTGTGGAAATACAATACTCTGATGTCTGAACGACTCAAAATTCTCTGAAATTTGGAGCCAGCTTTCATACTTATCGATCGAAACTAAAATAATAATAATTAATAAAAGCACCAATGAAGCACTCAAAAAAAAAAAAAAAAAAAAAACCTTAAAAAATAAGCATCTTAAGATACACTCTCAAAAATAATTCCTTCAATTGACGGAAATTCTCTTGGCAGCAGTGCTGCCGGACTTTTCACGATTTTTAACGGATTTCCGTCTTTATTTTCTCCTGTCAAATGAAGGAACGTCCTTCTTATTTCTTTTCGTCATAGGAGGAAAATTTTCCGTCATTTTGACGAATTTCCGTTTTTATTTTCTCCTGTCAAATGAAGAAAGTTTCGTCCATATTTTTCCCGTTGTGGGAGGAATATTTTCTGTCATTTGACACTTTCCCCGTTTCTTTTCTTCTCCGTTAAATGTGGGAAATTTTTCGTTGTTTGAAGAAACGTCCGTTATGGTCGTTTCTGTTACATGAAGTCAACTTTTCGTTATTTGAAGAAATGCTCGTTTTTTTTTTGTTTGTTACACGAATGATTTATTTCGTTGTTTGAAGAACGTCCGTTATGATCGTTTCTGTCACACAAATGAAAGACAATTTGCGTTATTTGAAGAAACTTTTTTTTCTTTTTGTTTCTGTTAATGAGGTTTTTTAAATATTTTTTTCAGATACTTTGAAGCTGTATTTTTTCTTAGTCCGAAACGTGGATACATCAAACCACCAAAATCCCAAGTAAAATTTTAGACCCCATCCCCTTTCCCGCGAAAAAACTCTCCAAAAATCATGACAAACTTATTTAAAAACAACTTTTAATTTTTTTAGTTTTGTTTGTCAGTCGAAAATTTTCGGAAACGGCAACCCAAAATTTTCGAATCAAATACGCCTCTGAAAATTCCACAAGAAAGTTCAAAAATAGATTCCTTATTGCTAAATGTATTTATCAAAAATCTGTTTTTGTCACCTGAAAGCAGATATCTTATTACATAGCGGTTTGAAAATGCAGGTTTCTTTCATGAAAGACGACAAATGTTGTAAGTTTCAAATTTTCATAAACTTCATAAAAATTTTAAGAATATGAAAATTAGTTTGTGAAAAAACGGCCATTTCGTGTAATGAGATAACCACTTTCAGAGGCTGAAAACAAAATTATGAAAAATTGATTGTATGCTGATCAACTTAAAGATTTACTCACTCTGGTATTTTTCTGAAGTGCTATTTAAATAAGAACCTGAAAAATGCACGCTGTAAAACATATATAATGCATCCAAAATGTGCTTAGTATTGGAAGAAGATAGATTCGTTTAGTATCTTTCAGTAAAATACAAAAAGAAAAACAGTGTAGAAGAATGTAGAATTAATTTTATTTTTATAAGCATTTATACATACAGGTAATATTAACAACATCAGCAACAATTTCATTCAGTGAAAAATGAATCTTTTGCAAATGAATAAAAAATAAAATCTCTTGAAAATTCAATTAATTTTATTTATATTCTTGCATCAACTACCATCTTTATGGATATGAATAATTGACTAAAATAAAGAATTGAAATTGACATTATATGATAAAATTTAATTGATTTAATTATGTTAACCATAATTGAGACTAGATAATTTATAAATGGATTTACACCCCAAATAAGAATATAGTTTCTTTACTTTTTTTTTATTTGTTCAAAGAGTATATGATATTTTGAACAAAATATACAACAGTCATTTTACATAGTTTTCCCAATCATAAAAATTACACTAACTAGATAAATAATAAAGCTTAATTTAATTTTTGATATTATTAATTAAAATTTTAATTTCTGAAATTAAGGTTTGCAACATAAATGTAAGCTTCTATACATAATTTTATGAATAAAGAAACGGGAGAATAGCCACAAATTTCAAATTAAGACATTCTGAAGATTATGTAAAAATATTACAATTTTGAAAAATAGACGAGAGCAAAGCATAAAAATGACCAGGCAATTTTTTTCTTTTTGCTTGCTTGATTGAGCAAATTACTTCTAGTAAGGTACCTTTGATCTATACTTCGGTTTTATATTGTTTTTAGCTTTATAGTGATATGACAACACTGCCCATATAGTTTGAATCTTGATCACAGTAGTTTTCAGTGCAACTGAATTTCTTTTCGCGAAGCAACAAATTTGAGATAATACATGTTTAAGAGTAACTTAAAGTATTAAAAGTATTTTACATCCATTAACTTTGAAACAGCAATGTAGATTTAGTTGTAATAGCATGTAACTAAAAAAAACTAATCCCATAATAAACACTGTAAAGTAATACAGAATTATCGGCAATAATTTCCAATGTAGCAAAATTAGCATTTAGATAGCGACTTTTGACATCAATATGTTTAATCCATATTTACTAATTCATTAGCATTTCTTCAATTAAAATTTTTAGTCTGTCTTTTATTTTTTAAATGACTAATTTTTTTTAGCCAAATTAATTTTTCTGCCAATTTTATTAGTTTCAGCAGTGAACAAAATGTTTTTCACAGATTGTTTAA
Source organism: Uloborus diversus (assembly GCF_026930045.1). NCBI lineage: Eukaryota > Metazoa > Arthropoda > Arachnida > Araneae > Uloboridae > Uloborus > Uloborus diversus. Next base: position 109,456,401 of record NC_072732.1, on the reverse strand, counting down.
GTAAGAAAAACCTATTTAAAAAAAAAAAAAAACCTTAAGAGTCTTGACTAAAATCTCAAATATTTTTTTGTGAGTTCTGTGCCCCTAAGGATATTTTTTTAATGCAGTAATTTAAAAAAATCGACACTTTAAATAAAAGTATAATTTGCAAGGATAATTGTATATCAAACCATTGCTGAATGCGGTCATTTCCTAAATTTGAAAGTATCTTTTTTTCTAAAAGAGCATGTTTAAAAACATAGTATTTGATCATTTTAAAAATATTTTGACAAAATTACTATTTTAAAAAAAAATATTTAAATTGATGCGCAGACTCAATTTCAATTTTACTCTTCTGCCCATGACATAACACGATGAACTGCCATTCACACAGAGCATAATATTTAATTCGCTTCTTTACTCACATGTAAGGCAAGGATATGGTTGATAGCAAGCGTAGAGCGCAATATTAAATTTGCTTTTTGGTTATCATAACGTGGAATTGTGGTAAACAGCAAGTGTAAGCATTCAGAGTGCCAGTGAAGAATGCGCATAAGTTGATCATTTGTGACGTCATAAAGACCATGCCTTGTTTGAAAAATCGGACATTAAAAAAAATAATTAAAAAATAACTGCTGGGAAAATGAAAGTATTTTCTGGGTCCATGTTATTATTTATTTTGCACATTCTATCAACTCCAGTGACTAAAAGTATTACTTTTGACTGAAGAAAACAACCCTACTGTTTATTCAATTAAGAACAACATTCCCAATATCAGCTGGTCTTAAAACTTTTACTTAAATTTCCATGGATAAGTTTTTGTTCAATAATGATTAAGGTGCAGAAGATTAATGAAGAAACTATTCTTAAAATGTCTCAAATACAGTACACTCTCGATATCACAAAGTCAAAGGGACTGTAAAAAAAGTTTGATATACAGTCGGATTCCGCTACAACGCAATCCGACTTACGCGAAATGGCTATAACGCGAGTTTTTCATGAGTAATGAATTTTTTAGCTCGGACACAAATTACTCGCCTGCAATATGAAATTTTTCGGAAAAGAGTGGCGGAGAGTTAGAATGGACTTCGTTGACACTAAATATTGGTTTTGTGAATGGAATTTCATCCCTTTAGCATCACTGAAAGCGGAAGTTCACCCACTGTATTAGTCTAAACAACGCTTTGCTTTAGTTTATACAAATAACCGCTCCTGTTCTTAACTTCTATTTTTTTCCCTTTTACATATGAACGTTGAAAAAATACATTCTGATCGCGCTGCATAACCCTTTTTCATCTTTTAAATTATTTAAGTTTCTCTCCCCCATTAATCATTGATTTTGTGCTAAATTACAGATTTTTATGCCAAATAATAACGCTTTTTCTAAAATACAGAAAAAGTTGGTTCTTTGTAAAAGATACTGCAGTATATAGCTAATAAATGGTTTGAAACAATATGAGGGGTGTTTACAAACGTTTGAAACAATTGGGTATGCTTATAAAGAATTACTAAACATACCTTGTTCCACAACGCGAAATTCCGACTTACGCGAGGTGTCTTGGAACGCATCCCTCGCGTAAGTCGGGACTCGACTGTATCAAGTTTTCGAGATAACAAGGGGATAGGGATAACATAATTTAAAATAATTTAAAAATTAGTCACACTAGTTAAAAATAAGTGGAAACATATAATGAAAGCTTAAAAGAGGACACTCTAAAGAAGTAGCAAAATGTAGTGATTTACCACAACTAAACTGATCAATGATTTGGATTATTAAGTTACAGAATGGTTTCAAACAAGTTTCGAGTGCTCCGGAACAAAAGAAGTTAGACAAAGGATTGCACCATTCCCTGCGTCTCTAAAGGGGTTTTCCGTTCATCTCCCGTTTTCAAGGAGGTGAAAATAAGGTCAAAAGGTCCAACGAAATGGCATAAGAGGGCAAAAAGTTTTAGATATGTTTCTTGGACTTAAATTTTCTGAATCCCCCAGGCTGCAAAATGAAAGTGACAGTAGATAAGCTTCTCGTAATCACTCGTAACCCTTGAGAGAAATAATGAAGGGGTGTGAAACTTTTGGAAACATTCCTTGAGTGGCTTCAAGACAATAAACTGCGGTTTTTCCGAAAACACGTAACACTTTTTTACTCTTGGTTCTTCTTTCCCGGTTTATTTCTGCAAAGACACTGAAAGAAAAGAAAAGAAATTATCACAAGACAAAAAAACTAAACAGAGAAGGGTGCAGCAGTATGCCCGCTGTTTGTTCAATAAATTCTTGCCCTTTTCCATACCTTGAGTCAATTAAAGGTGAGCATTTTTGAAAATAAGAAAATATTTGAAAAAATTGGCTTCTATTTTAAGTGACTTAAAAAACTTGAAGGTAAAAAATGTTAACATAGTTGCAACCGTCCATAAATAATCAACATTCCAAAAGTGATGCAATTTTGTTGTGTTTACCTATGCATTTTTAAAAAACACTTAAAGTAGGTTACAGTAATTTTAACATTATATGGGAACTGTTCACATGTGCCCTTAGATGTTGTTCATAGGATCCCCACCGTTCACCTTAGAACAAATTGCAAAAGTGTAAAATCTAAATTTACTAAAAAAAGGAAACATTTTCATTAATTTACTTGAATGTTCATGTGGTCAGACTGGTACTGAGATCACTCAAACAATTTTCTAGATTTTTTTGCAAGTCAATTTGGCACTGGCAAAAAATTTGAATTCTGAAGTCTCACATTTGAGGTTTCATATGCTAGTGATTAATCTTCTGAAGTTACATCATACCATATGCAACTTTCGACTGTAAACAAGACTAATAAAAAAGTTTGAACCAATTTAAGCAGGAAATTTTCCTTCTTTTGAAAAAAAGTGAGGTGAAGTTATGAAAATTGTAGGATATTTAGTATAAATTTGAAGGTATTAGGAATTATAGGATTTTTTTTTAATTAGAACAATACCTACACCTGTAATAGTAATAAAGATGTACTAGGAGATTGAAAAACTGTTCCATAAGAGACAATGACAATAAAGGGCTGGAACAAACAGATAAAATTCTACTGGACAGAAGTTTTTTTTTCTATCATATTCTTTCAACAAAACAAGATTGCAAATTTCTTTTCTAAATAAATGTTAAATGCGTACTTAGAGAATGCGCTTTCTTTTACTAGAAAGGTGTTTATTTTTGGATGGGTCTTGGTAAATACTTCCCAAACAAACATACCCAAATATTAACTATAACTTACTTAAATTATTAAAATTAAGTCACACATGCATGACAATAACATACCGCTGAATGAACTAATGCAGAAAATATATTACTTGCATGTATTGATGCTTTCCATCAAAAAATATTAAAAACTCTTCTGAATTTTAATATTGTCCCCTATAAACAAACAAAAAATGCATTTTGCTAAAATTATGCAAGTGATGATTTCAAAAGTTTTAGGACAACAAATATCAAGTTTTTTTAAAAATTTAAATGTAATTCATTAGCTTGATTTTCGTATTGGATTATAAAACGTTTCAAATTCTTGAAAACTACAACAGAATGCATTCAATCTTTTATTATTTAACAGAGTGACACATTATGAAGTAGAAACATATACCAGTAGAATAAATGTCTGTTCAAGTGCTTCTTTACTTACCTTGTTATTGTTTCATCAAAGTGAATTAAAGAATGAGAAAGAAATATCCTTAATAAGGAGGGATTAACAGTAGGGTGCAAGTCCAAAATTTATTGTGTACTTAACTTTTATCAGATAGTTTGATACTTTTTTTGCCATCTCAGAATCATCAAAAATATAGCTGTAAATAACAGACAAATCATTTAAAGATGAAATGAATAATTGTTTTTTACGGCAACCAAAACTAAGAAAACCTCAGCTTTAAAAATTTTATATTGGAGTGAATTTGGCACAAAAACTTTGGATTGCTTCATTGCAACTAATTTGTTTTTAGTAGAGGACGAATTTAAAATACAGTTTGATTTTTCAAGCTACTTTCTACCTCTTATGTCTCGCCACATCAGCATGAGACAGTATCTGTGAAAATCCTTGATTATCAATATTGGAAAGATAGTGTACAAACAGAAAAAAATGCTTTAAATTGATTCTTTTCTGAATGGCATCTGTGCTGATCTTGCATGCATTTTTGTCTGAACCACAAGGAAGAATATTTCCTTTTCCGTGGCATTTAAATGAAACAAATTACTATTTACAATTTTAAAGCAAAAAGTTAGTGACTAAATTTAAGAATTATATGTGCAAGAAATAATCCAACTTCACTGAACAGAAACACAAAGCAAACTGACTCTTAGTACCGAAAGAACAAGGTAATGCTCAGACCACAACACAAGTTAAGGACTATAAAAATAAAATTACTTCCCTCCTCGGGACAACCTATTTAAACTAACTCAACTCATTGTATTTATTTTATTTCAATAAGCTATGATACCCTTAACCCCTCCCCCCCCCCGACCACAGAACTGCAATTTGAGAGGAGGGAATACCCCCCCCCCCCCCTGGTTGACATATTTTTCATTTTTTTTGAAAGGGGAAAAATCAAAAATATCATATTCTATTCCTTACCCCTATCTCTTTTTCTGCAAACAGTTGCTGCACAGCTGTTTTTATTCCTTTACTATTTTATTTTTATACATTTTTGGCAGAAGAGAATTATAGCAAAAAGTATATATCTTTAAAAACTGAATGTCATGTAGACTAGGGCCCAATTAAACAGATTTTTGATCAGAGCATGCATATTACACATGTTTTATCCACTTCATGCAGGGTGTATGAGAGCCGTTTTAAAAAATTAAGATGCATTAGCATTTATCAGAAAAAAAGAAAGAAAAGAAAATACATTCACATATAATTTCCTTCTTAAGTCTATCTAGCTTTGAACTGCCATATACATAGGATGAACTCGCAACAATGTATATTTATTTCTAACCCTGAATTGAATTCTTCCTTTTTATCAATGTAAATAAAAGAAAAAAAAGAATGAAATACAACTTGGCAAACACGGTTTAGAGATCGTTTTTTGACTGGAAAGGCGATCGATGCTTTCAGCTAGAAACATAGTCACCATATTTGGTCATTCATTAGATCGAATTAGGTAAGATACTTAAGTGAATAAGTTTTCAAAAACAAAGCAGAATTGGATGTTTTATTTAACTGCAAATTAATGAAAATAACTTAAAATGTGCAGCAAATCTTTCTTTTTTTTTTAAATTTTTTAAGTAATTTCCTTGAGAAATGAAAAGTTTTATATTTAAAATTTCACCTTATCCTCATTGCTTTGGACGCAAAAGCGCTAAACACTTTAACTAAAGTGTAATCTCATGAAGATCTTTTTTTTTTAAATTATTTTTTGCAACAAGTTCAAATTTTTGGTGTAGTCGCTATGTTTGGTCATTCCCAAAAGGTTGGTAATCAAGACATTTCAAGTGCCTATGTTTTCATGAATGGAATGAGATGTTTATTGCAATGCAAACTGGGGGGGGGAGGTGAAAATTATGAAAAATGTGCCATTTTTTCGGATAATTCTTAGTTATTGTCTTGAAAAGTGCAAAGTTTTATCTTTAGAATATTATCTTATCTTCATTGCTTTAGAGGCTAATGTGCTAAAAACTGACTATTTCATCTAAATTGTAGTTTTTTAAGGATTTTGAATTTATTTCTACTTTTATGTAACAAATTTAAAAATATATTTAGAATCATGAATTTTTCATGTAGAGGCCATGTTCTGTCATTTGCAAGATTGAAATAAACGAGACTATTACTTTCCTAAGTTTCCAAAAACAGAATTTGACATTTACCTCAATACAAACTATTGAAGATTACATAAAATGTACAATAAATCATGTTTCATTTAAAATGATTTTCATAAAAAATTTGAATTATTACCTGCACAATTGTATTTGCTTTAGAAGCTTTCCTAAACACTAAAAAACATTCATCTAAAATGTAGTTTCCTGCCAACTTCTAATTCACAAATTAATTTATTCATTTTTTGAAAAAAAATTCAAAAATCTATTTTTACTTAAATTTTCCACATTTAAATAAATATGTATTGAATAATTGATTTTCATAATGCGCAGAGTTCTATATATTTTTGTGAGAGTAGTGAAAACTGCCCCCCCCCCCTTTTTTTTGTACTTTTAAAACTCGGCGACAGTGGTGGCCACTAAGTTTTTCAGGTCTAGCGGCCAGTGGCCAGATGGAAAATTACTGAGTCTGGACCTTTACTTGTGCATTTTATGAAAACTTAAAATAAAACTGATAATAATGCTGCAGATTATTTTCCACTGCCCAAAATAGTGTCGCAGACTGGCTAGAAAGTTTCTGCTACTGGGGTTGTAACCAACTGGGAAATCCGACAATGTTTAAAAACATTGCTTATAACGCAAATGGATCATGACAAATGCTTCGAGTCCGAAAATTTACATTATTTCAGAATCGGTGCATTTGAATTTGATTAATTCGCGATCCGGAAAATGAGTGGTGATCCAAGTCTAATTTTACTTTTGGAAGATTGGCGAAAAAATCCAAACATTCATAATTGAGACAAGTTAATAGCAGAAGGGAAAATCAGTGTGGATAAGAAGAAAAAAAAACAATCCCTCATGTCTAAGGACTCTAGAAGACTAAAAAAGTAGTATGATGTATTAACTATTTGTGATATCAAAATTGAAATTAAAAAACAACAAGTTGTGGCCCAACCCAGAAACACTTGTTATTTATTGAGCTCATATGAATTTCGGTCACAGACAGGGTTGGCAAGTTTCTGCCGAGGCAGTTAAAACCACTGGTAGAAACCGGTTAAAACCGGCATGGCAAAAACCACTTTCTGCCACATTTGTGGCAGAAACTGGCAAAAACTCACAAAATGAAAAAAAATTAAATTATTGACATGCAATAGGAAGTGCATGGAAAAAATAATTATTAACCAAAGCACAATTTAATTACGATATTACCTAGTGATGTGGATCGGGTAAATACCCAGCGGGTAGGTAAATATTTTTTGGGTATTTACCCGGGTATTTACCCAAGGCCTGGGTAAATACCCAAAAACTGGGTATTTAATAAAAAATGCAAAAAAGCGAATGAGAATTTTTTTTTAAAATCTAAATATGAAATAATTGGTAAAACTGATATATACATATGTATTACACAGTTTATAATATTTTTTATTGGAAGACTTGATGAAATCATGAAAGAAACATATCGTGAACCAAAGAACCTTTCTTTTCAATGTCATAATTGGAGAAGTATAAGCAATTCATTATGAACTTCAGGATTTCAAAATCACAATCTAGGTTAGTCATATCCAAAATGAAAAAAAAAAAGGGAAGCATGAGGGATGTTTGGAAGAATAAACTGAGAAGTTATTAAGAAACTATGGTGTTATTTATTTTATTGATATTTAAGTGATATAATGGAAAATATAGAAATAGTTTTCACATTAATAAACAAAAAAAAAAAAAGGCAAAATTTTCTTTTCTGTTGCCTTGCTCATTTGCATTTGCTCCCCTGTAGGGTGGGAAGGTAAATATTTTTTTGGGTATTTATCCGAAGGCAGGGTAAATCCCCTTGTAATTGCGCATTTTGCAAAAAATTTTTAGGTAGTATTAAAAGGTGACTATTATCTTTTTTAAACATAAACCCTAAAATAAAAGATTAAAAATTTTAAATGAATTTTAAATGTTTATGTATATTATGTGTGTGTGTGTGTATATATATGTGTGTGTGATACAGAATACACCTGAACAATTGAACTAAGTTTGGAGGAAATTTCTGCATAAGATATAGGTAAATAAATTGTAATAATAAATTGAGCGACATTTCGTTACATTTTGATGTCATGCAGGGACATATTACTGGGTTATAAAATAATAGGACCTTAAAAAATTGATGTTTGCTTTTTTTTTGTAACCAGTTAAGCTTTTTTCTTTTTGTATAATGGCTTTTTATATCTGAAATTTGACTATCAACATTGATTAGGCATATCCAACACATTTAATGTGAATATCATATTAGATTGCTAAGCTGTTTCACACAATAATTCTTTAAATATGTGATCAAAATACAATTTTTGGGCAAAAATTTATTGTTTGGTATATGGTTGGTTGTATATATACATAATGGAATACATACAGAAAAGTATTTTAGATGAATATAAATTTTTGAAATAAATACCCGGGTATTTACCCATTTTGGGTATTTACCCGGGTATATACCCTGGGTATTTACCCCTAAAAATAAATACCCGGGTATTTTACATCACTAATATTACCACAATTTAAAATCAAATGTTACATTGTTTGGACCCTGCATTTGCTTCTTAGAAAAGGTGGTTTCTAAAATCTAAACAGTTTCTCAATCTAATATGTACAAATGAGAAACTTTAGAGTATTCTTGCAACAGAAGAGCTAGCAGGCAATGCATGAAGGAACAAGCAATGTTCGTGAAGCTTTCATCTATCGTATATTTTTTTTAACTGGTCCACCATGTAGTAACTGGGGCAGTGGGAGAAATTCAACTGGAAAAATAAGTTTCGAGAAGTAGGGCCAATTTGCTTTGCAAAGCTGTGACATTAGGTACAAAATCTATGTTAATATTTGGCAAGTAAAATTCTGGCACTTTCTTCTTGAAGCACGTGATAATTTCAATCACAAACAATTTAGATGAAGCATATAAGCGAGCAAATTACAATCAGAAATGCCTTTTAATTTTGTATGTCGCTCCTCTTGCATGAGCACATATATGATTTTTCGTCCATTGTTAGATTAATCCAAACATTACGAGCATCTGCAATTGAAAAGTTCCCTTCTTGAACAAAATGAAGGGCATTAGCATAGGATTTTATTTTTTTTAAATGATGAAATGAAGTTTAATATTTTAGTTTACTTAAACGAATATCATTTAGCAATCACTTAAGTAATTAAAGATGCTTTTTAGTTTTTGCCAGTTTCTGCCACTGGCACGGCAAAAACTAGTTTCTGCCGGCAGAAAGCCAACCCTGGCTCACAGAAGAATAAAATTAAGTCACATTAGAACAAATTTTTTCACTATGGACAATTGAACATGCTTTTCTAACTGTAAATATTCAATAGACATCGTTAAATTGAAAATTTAACTCGAATACCTTAGAGTTAAAAATGACTTTTCTGACATCTATTTGGCTTAGTTAGAAATGTAAGGAGTATTTCACCCATCTTTTAAATATGAAGTCAGACTTGGGTCACTATCAATTTGCATGATTGCGATTGAGGAAATTCAACCGCACTAACTCCGAAAATAAATTTGGAAACCCGAATGGGGTTGTTTCCATCAGTCAAAAGTAATACGTTTTGCCACTGAAGTTGATAGAATGAGCAAAAAAAACATGGAGCAAGGAAAATCTTATTTACAAAACGGTTAATTTTCCACTTTTTTTAAATAAAAGGTACGATTTTTCAAACAAGGCATGGTCTTTCTGATGTCGCAAATGATCAAATTTGGCACGTACTCCAGTGACGTGCGTACTGAATGCTGATGCTTGCCGTCGACTTCATTTTCAGGTTATGATAATTCAGAAGTGAATTGAATATTGCGCTCTATGCTTGCTTTTCAACCATATCAGTATGTGAGTAAAGATGTGAACGATATATTGCGCTCTGCTCGAATGGCATCAGCTAACGGCCTTTCCTCATTTGTGATGTTATGAACTGAAGCGAAAAAACTGAAATTGAATCTGCGCACTGGTTAAAATATTTTTTTAAATATTAAACTATGAAATTATGTGTTTAAAAAATGGTCAGTTCCTATGTTTTTAGCATGCTCTTTTAGAAAAAAATATTTTTAAAATTTCGGAAACGACCCCATTGGCATATTTGCTCATGATCCATTCATGTTGTGGGCATTTATTTTTAGACATTGTCCAACTTTGGTGCTGGGTTCCAACTTAAATATAATATGAGCTTACCAAAAGGTCCTAAGAAGAAAGGTGTTAACAGGATACACCCACAATTTTACACATCATCAATGTCGGGAAAATCTAAAACACAGAATATCAATATGTAAATAATCAACTTTTTAGCACAAATAGTTCTTGATAGTTTCATTTCAATATTTAATTGTTTAAAAAATAATCGACTCATTTTGAGTTTTTAATTAGACGTACCGAGTACTTGGCCAACTCACCAAGTACTCATACTTGGCCAAATTTTGATGTTGATGATGTACCCGGCTCAGTAGAGTACATAGATTTCTTTGACCCCCCCCCCTCCGGTTCTGTATGAATTTTTAAAATTTTTAACATAGTGTTATTTTATTTTAGAGCGTGCACCCTTCCCTTGCGAGGGTGCTATGTATGCCACTGACTTGTTCAATACCAGGTAGTTGTAAAAAATTAAATATTGTTCAATACACATATTTCAATGAATGAAAAAGTACAAAGTATTTGTAACGACAAAAAAAAAAAAAAAGATGGATGTCTTTACATAGATAAGATTACCGTTTGTGAATTGAAAAAACCATTGCTTGTGACGCCGAAACATGTGTCAGCAGTGCTCCAGAACATTTGTGTTTAAAAATACAAATGTTTATTTGTTGTTTATTTTGTATTATACACATTGTTTTATTTGCTTAAAAACATTATTCATGTTTGTCGGACGACTAGAACTATAATAGATTCATATAATTTGTATTAATTCCAACTTGATTAACCATACCTTTTATTTGTTTTTAATCAAAAAAAAAAACTTTTTCGTAAAATTTGACATAAACATAACATTTTAAATAAAATCGAATTTTAGCTGGAATTTGTTTTGAAAACTATTATGTGGAGGTCTATATAGCTATTCATATGAGTTCAAAATTTATCGAGTCCTATGTCAATGGTTCATTCAAAACATAATTGGTCGAGTACTCTGTACCCTACCAAAACGATATTTGGTGCATCTCTATTTAATATTTCCTATGACTGTAAAACTTCAAAAATTAAAATACTGCAACATTTAATGTTTCCTTCCAAATATTATTGATCAACTTTTCTACTATTTACGAAATGGAGATATTTTCGGCAGCACATTTAATAGACAAAATTAGCAGTTAAATTGACTTTTGAACACTTGATAGTATGATACAAACTTATTTTTTTCTGGTTAATGTTTCATTTTTAAATGAATTAGTTATAGTAAAGTTAATGTAATATCAATGGGTTGTTAGACTAAAATCGAGTATTTGGTGCCTCCCTAGTTAAAAATCTATAAAAAAAATTATAAATATTCAGTTGATTCTGTTTTAACATTACATTACCTGGTTTTTTCATAAATTTGAATATTAAAAAAGCTAGCAAAGTACTTCAATGCAAAAAGCAATACAATCAACATGTGGCCAAAAAGGGGTTTGGATATTAACCCCATAAAAATTTTCCCCTAACATTCTGAAAAAGTATCACTGACACAAATAGTAATAATACATGAAATACACCGCCAGCTCAGTCATTTCCAGTCGAGGACTGCAGTTTCGTGCTTATTAGCACTCATCAGCCCGGCATAAGAAAGTGACTGAGCTGGAGATGGAAAACCAGTTAAGGAAGCCAAAAATAGTAATGTTTTATAACACAGTGGAATTGTTGGCTGAAATGGACCTTTTCTAACTGTTTTAGCTACATTTTGATTTTTATTTAAAATGCTATATAACTTTCTAGTAAGTAGTATTTGGGGCATTCCAAGGTATTTTTGGCATTTATGTAGAGTCCGTAACGTGACCTTTTTTGCCATAACTTTTTAGGCTCTCCTCTGATATGCCCCCCTCTTGGCGAGATTTTAATTTTTCGCTCGATACGAAAATCGCCAATAAGGCGATAACTTGGCAACCCTGGTTTTGCAACTTGAACGCTGGAAAGTAGTTTCTCGAAGTCTGTCTTTTTGCACGTGTCTGTGTGGTAGGAGGTAGGTGCTCATATGTTCCGCTCTTAGGGAGATTTTAAGTTGAATACTCTAAAATAAAGTTTCAATTCAAACTTTATTTTAGAGTATTCTTTTTCTTGTTGTTTTTTAATGTTAATTTAGTTGAATTTTCTATTTTAATTATGAGTTCGGTTTGTGATGTTGTCCAAATGTATCAATTGAAATTTTTGAATGAATCTTCTTTTTCTTTTTCGTCAGGTCGTCCAACGTATGGACGTACCGGAGTCCTAAATAGATTTTTTATATTTAAACTAATTGAAAATAAAGAGGTTTTTTTAGAATTTTTAAGGGAAATTGGTTTACTTAAGAATGAAATGTTATGTTCTAGATGTAATTCTGTTATGAAAATTAAAAAAACTAAAAAATGTTCAGATGGGTTAATTTTTTTTTGTAGAAAGGTTATTGGGGGTGTTGTTTGTGGAAAAGAAGCAACGATCAGGAGTGGGTCATGGTTTAGTTCTAGCAAGTTGAAAATAGAGGAGATTTTTTTGATAACATATGAGATTTTAATTGGGACCAAAACTGCTGATATTGAAAGTCAATATTTTTTTTCATCACAAACTTTAGCCGATTGGCGAAATTATATTAATGAAGAAATATTAAATTACATTGAATTAAAATCCGAACAAATAGGGGGGGGGGGGTTGGGAAAGTTATTGAAGTTGATGAATCTAAATTTGGGAAAAGAAAATATAATCGGGGACATGCAGTTGAGGGACAATGGGTTTTTGGGGGGGTTGAACGGGGTTCGGGGAAAACTTTTTTGGTTGCTGTTGGGGATAGGGGTAGGGAAACTCTATTTTTGGCAATTAAGCAGTGGATACTACCAGGCACGACGGTGCACTCCGATTGTTGGAGGGCATATGATACATAGGGGGAGGAGGGGTATGAGCATTTAACAGTCAACCATAAACTTAATTTTGTAGATCCAGAAACTAAATGTCACACTAACACAATTGAATCCACATGGAGACACGTTAAAAGTACTCTACCAACATATAATAGATTAGGGGATTTTAAATTTTATTTAGCTTATTATTTATACAAAAAAAATTGTGAATACAAAAATGAGGATATGTTTGTAAAGTTTTTGGAAATAATTCGCGAAATTAATTGGGTGGAGTACAAAATACAAGTAAAATAAGGTTGTTTTTTTTGGAATTTTTTTTGTCAAAACAAACATAATTTAAATATTTTTGTAAAGTAATGATAATAAAAAATGGGATAATTTCCCTAAGAGCGGAACATATGTGCACTGCCTCACGTGAGGAAGTAAAAGAAAAGTAAAAAAGGTAAGTGAACATATTTTGAATTATTGTGTTTTTAGTGTGTTTCTGGAAGTTTGTATTTTGGTCTGGTTGGCATTTTTGTAGCACAAAAATGGTGTTAATTTCACATAAAATCTGTGACTTTATTGTATACTGAACGGAGGAGATCTGTGACTTATATCCGACTGTGATGTATATTAAAAGTCGGAGGGATCTGGCGAGCCCGAGGTCTCATAGTACTTTCGTAATGAGACCGAGGCAGGGCCGGCGAGCCGAGGTCTCATTACGAAAGTACTATGAGACCGAGGGCTCGTATCCCGGAGAAACAACGGAAAAAAATTAATGCATTAATTTCATTAAATAATTAATGACATAATTTGAATTTTTCCTGTTGGCGCTAAAAAAGCATCGCTAAGAACGATGTATGACATATGACGTCATACATAGTTTTCCTGGCGACGCTTTTTTGGCGCCAACAGGAAAAAGTCGCCAAGAGGGGGGTATATCAGATTTGTTCCACTTTTTAATTTACTGTTTGATTAGCATATTATTTTATTTTGATATTTTCCTACCAACACACCAGCTCAAATTAAAATAATTTGCAAATCATGCGGTAAATTAAAAAGTTATGGCAAAAAAAGGTCACGTTACGGACTCTACAGAATGTCAAAAATACCGTGGAATGCCCCATTTATATTCTAATTATCACATCATTCGATTACTTAAACAATTATCGCTAATTTGAGCTTTCACCTACATATGCATATTTGTTTTACACGCAAAGTTCTGAAACCAAGTTTTGAAACCAAATATAATGCTAAAAGAAATTTAATTCATTTGAACTGAATTCAATTCATTTCAAATTAATATCCTGTTTGATTTCCAACTGCAATTTGACTATGACACGAAAAATTATTAGTTGCTATTGAGGCAAAGATATTAAGTGTTGATGGCATCTAGCTCTGAAAGCGCACCAAAATAAGAATTATATTTATTCTATCCTTTATAAAAAAATATTAAAAACAGAAAGTTTCTCTTGTTAAAGCCTCAAATCACAAACAGAAAACGACATTTGATTAGCTATATTCATTTTCAGCAAGTCTAATAGTTTAAAAAATAACACCCTCGCTTGAATTGCCAGGCCCGGATCTACCTATAGATCCCACAGCAAGGGGGGGGGGGAGGGGCGGGGGCACGTCTCAGAGGAAACCACATCCCAAGAAACCAAATAAATAAAAAAATAAATTATTAAAATCTGAGATTAAGTCTTTTAACAGTTCAATATATTTTTCAATGTTTTGGTACAAATGTGAGAAAAATTTAAACTCATCACATATTACTAAAGCATATAAGCAAGGACGGTGGGGGAGGGGGGCAATGTAAAGTTATGACACACTTGTTTTCTTGCTGATATAACTTATTAATAAAATGAGTTTCTAAAAATCTGGATAAAAACTCCACACAGCTACCCAAAAGCATTTAAACAAGCTAAAAACCTTTTAACAATAATAATAAATAAATAAAACATTTAAATAAATGAATTCGAAATTTAAGTAGAAATAATGAAGCAGTTAAAAACGTACAATTATCACTCTTGGAGGGGGGTGGGGAATAGAGCAACTTAGTGGGCGGTTAGGGAGCCCTACAGATTTTTGGCATTGCGGCCCAAAATTTATAGATCCAGGCCTGTGAATTAAAAATGAAAATAATCGAATTCTATGATACAGAATATTTTAAATTTCATAACATAAGGAAAATATCTTCATCGATAGAGAAATTTAAAAGGTTCGCTCAAATATAAATTATTTCAAATAAAGAATTTATATTTGAACTATTCAATTTGAATAATTTAATTTATAGATTATTTCAAGTAATAGAAACAAAAATTTATTCTTTAGCATACGAATTTCTATTATCATTTTCAACAATGACAACTTTTTAATAAAACGAAATTACACTGTTTTTATTAAAAATTTTCAACAAAAACCTTTCTCAAGGCTTATTGGAAAGTTAACAAAAGGAACATTTTTGTCTCGCTACTGTAAAATCAATTTACGTAACAACTTTTAATATGGAAATGCCGTGGTCTCAACCCCGATTTGACTTCCAAAACAATCCTTAAGAGGTTTAATGCAAATCTTTTTCAGTAAGCCCAAATAAAAGTACGTTTGAAGCTTCGCATAAGCCCTTATGTTCCTGCACAATACAAATAGAAGCTTTGTTTTAATACAAATTCAAATATGGCGGCGTAAACTCATCTTCGAATTTAAGAAACTTTTTTTTGTTTTCAATCTATATTACGTACTGGTTTCAAGTAAAGAGGAACAATACATATTTATGGAATCAAATTATAAAATAAGTACTCACCCAATAACCATACGGATAAATTAGTCCTGCTGAAGATTATTTTTGAAGACCCGAATTCACATTACCGATTTCAGCAGCAGCTCTCCGGCAGGCTGGGTTTATCTTTGGCGGGCTAGACGGTGAAGAACGATAAAAGTGTCAACTACGCATGCGCGCGCCGCCTTGAGAGAAAGTTTCCGTCTTTTTGCGAGAAATGACAGATAAATACGATTTTTCGAAAGACAGATATTTTTCGTCGCAAAATGAGGGAAAATTTAGCGTATAAAAAGGGATTTTTTTGACAGTGTACAAACACGAAACCCTTGTGTTTTAAAAGTTGTATATTTGCGTCAGCAGGAAATTAAAGTTTTACTTCAGGAAAATAGTACTAGTACCATTGAAACTTGTGAACATAAAAATAATTTTAGAAACTATATTCAAAGGCACTCGATTGGAGGTCACGGGAAGTCTCTATGACCTCCCCAAAAATGTCATATTGGTAAAATTTTGTCTGGCTATTCGGTAAATTTGGGGGCATAATTGTAATGTTGCAATTTTTGAATTCTCGAATGTCCAAATTTCATTAGATATTGTACTTAATTGTGCGTACTTAATGTGTGCATTCACAGGTATTTTATTAATCGACAAATATATAAGTTCCATTTGGCAAATTGAAATTATTCGCCTTCCCAACATATTTAAGTTCAGGCCGTACCTGATATATTTCAAAATTTTCAGCTTTTCATTTCTGATCTGGCAGTGTTTCGTTCCCGTCAAAATTACATCTTTTTAATTTAAAGTAGAATATTTACATTATTATGCATTGTCTGTCATACTTTATTCGCTTTGAAGGACATGCTCACTTAGAAAAGTAGATGCTCGAGAACTACAGTAGAATTTGAAACTCTTGAAACTCATCAGTTTCCTTACATTTTAACTTTTAGAACACTTTGAGTCTTAAGGTTTGGCATCAACGTGTTCATGTTGAAAACAAAAAGTATATTATAAATACTGAAAAGTGTGATTCTGTACTTCACTGTCTTTTACTGCATATCAAAAAAAAAAAAAAAAAAAATGTCAGATTGTTATCCGTGTAAAATGAAAAAATCGGAGAATTTCGTTTAAACCTGTAACGGAGATTCAAGCCAACGCCCGGTAAGCTCTTTTGCATTTGAATACGATGGGTTCCTTAGCAGTTGAGTTCTTTAAGGGGGGGGGGGAATTATTTTCACAATAATACACGATTTTTCAAGAAACTTTCCGGTTTATTTCTTAAAGAAGAAAAGTGAAGTTTAAGAACATTTTGTCAGGTTTTAAAAGATAACAGAGAGATTTGCGGCAAAGCTCCGATAACGGAAAGGAATTTCTGAACTCCCGGTTTGAAATTTACCTTAGCGACCAAAGCATAAGAATCGAAAAAACCTACAAATCCTCTAGTTAACAAAGTAGCGTCATAGAACACTATAAGTCAATATTAATGAATGGAAACTTGTTAATGAATCGGGTTTGCCTCAGCAGTTTTGAGTCGAAGCAGCTATGTACTTCCACTACTTACGGACTAGAGCGGCTTTAAAAGGAAAAACCAAAACCTTTATTGAATTATTTGCGAGAAGAAAACCATCTATTAAACAAAACCTTTTTTGAGCTATTTGGGGGAAGAAAGCCATCTATTAAACACTCCCGTGTTTTTTTGACTGTATTTCGTATATTGGACTTCCAAAACAGAAAATAAACAAATTGGATATGAGAGCTCAACAAGGAGTCATGGTAGGATATGCGTTTCATATGAAAGGTTACAGAATTTGGGATCTCGAAAATCGCGAAGTGACAGAAACGCTGAATGTTAAATTCGATGAAAATAAATTCTGGGCGACCCTCCCCCTCTCCCAGGAACGGGAAACAGGGGGACACAGTTTTATTTAACTACTGAGTAAATCTGATCTAGAAGAAGAATATCCTGAAAATCCTAAAATAGCATGGAAATAGTTGGGAATTACATGGGTAATTCCCAACATGTTGATGATAACTCAAGAAAAGTTTCAGATTCTTATGAAGATAGGGGGGATAATTCAAGTAAGTTAGAAGCTAACATTTCCGAGATTTAAGATTGGCAAAACGCAATGGCTCAAGAAATTCAGGTGATATGAGAAAGAAACGTTTACGAATTGGTTCCACTGAATGAAAGTTTTAGAAAGAAAAAAGGGTACAGGTGGTTTTGAAAAAAACAAATGAGCAGAATGAAATAATGCGATTCAAGGCCAGACTGGTAATTTTAAATACCCACCAGGTGGGGGGGGGGGGGGAGATTACTTTTTGCAAGTGTTCTCTCCAGTAATTTCCTTTCCTTTGATTGAGGCTGCTTTCTTTTAAATTTTTGTGTGTAAGCTACATTGAGTCCATTTCCATGTAGATGTTTGCAATGCGGATGTAAAAGAGGAAATTTGTGAGACAACCTGAAAGGTTTGTCCATCCCTGAAATCTAAACTTTGTCTGTAAATTGAATAAATCATTGTCATTCTGATACAGAACGCCTCGAATCACGACGACCGGATTTCAATGGGGGGTGGGGCTTGTAGTGTTTTATGATAGGGTACGAATAATATGGTGGTACATTCAAACAAAAATGCGTAGAACTGTCAACGATGGAAGCGGAGTATATTTCAATTAGTGAATAATCAAAGGATGTGGATCAAAGGAATTTCAAATGAATTGGCCATGAAAAGAGTTCAGAATTTTAGATTGATTAATAGTACTCTGTACTGTGACAATCCAGTTGCAATCGATTTTTCTATTTCTGCAATAGAAAAATGCAGAACTAAGCAGATTGATGTGGGGTACCATTTCCTAAGGAATTTGATTGATAAAAATGAATTTGGAATAAAATTTGTTGAAACTAAAAATAATGTAGCTGATTTTTTTACAAAACCTTTCTCCAGGGAAAATTTACATAAAGCTTGAATTGCAATGACATATTTTTCTAGAGTTTTTTTTTTTTTTTTTTTTGAAATGTTTCAAGTATTCCATTATGTTTAAGTTATAATTTGTGCACACAAACGGATGGCCTGTAATATATTTCTATTTTTTATTCATGTCTTAAAGTATTTCATTCTAACCGAATGAATTTCCTTCATTTAAATTTATTCACTAATGCAATATTATTTCTACGAGTTTAGTTGTATGCAAATGTAAAGAACTACGTAACTTTTGACCAGAATTGAATGGGTGGTCTCATTTTATCAAAATGGCAGTTCGTGGTTGTGTTCCGCTTGGAATTTCAAAGAAGCCTCTAGTCTGAATGATGTTGCGATGATTCACTTAGTGACATGAATGCCGGCAATGGAAGTTTATAAGTACCTTTTTCATTTATATTTTTATGTTTTCGGATGTAATTTGTTATCACAAATGCGTTTGAGTTTTAGAGCGTTCTTAGCCACTAAAGCCTATTCTACGGTCTGTGTGCCATATTGGGCCCCTGAAGCGGATTTTTGTGTCCCGTTGTCAGGTTTTATGTTACAATCAAGAACTATGTATTAGAACAAGATAAACTAAATTTTGTTTTGATTGAAATGTGATGGATCATACAATTCATTTACGTCTGGGTTTTTACTTTCTTCTATATCTAATATATAGAAGAAAGTATTGGATTCGTGTAAATTTTTGAATTTCGAATTTTGACGGATTCGAAAGTTTTGAGGTGTGCTGAGTCCATTTCGACTATTTTTGGAAAATGTCTGTCTGTCTGTGTGCGTGTATGTGTGTCCGTGTGTGTGTATGTGTGTCCGTCTGTGTGTGACCAGTTTTTGTGGCCGCTCTACAGCAAAAACTACCGCATGAAGTCGAACGAAATTAGGTACACATAAGGTGCCCCTTTGTGAACTTGTGCCCATTGGTTTTTGGCGCTAATTCCTCCAAGGGGGGTGGAGCAATGGGACGTTTTTTGAGTTACGCGTGCTTGCTATTCCTCAGGAAGTAACTGGCGGAATCAAACAAAATTTGGTCCATATGTTGGTATTAACAGGAACAGGTGCTGATTCAATTTTGGTGTCAATAACTCAAACGGGGGTTGAGCTATAGAACGTTTTTTTGTCGTCAATTGTGACTGCTATATCTCAAGAAATAATAAACGGAATGAAAGAAAATTTTTTCAGCAAGTAGCCCTTAGTGGGTATAACAGCTGATTTTGTTTTGGTGTCAACAGCTAAAAAGGGGGTAGCGCAATCGCCCGTTCTTTTTTTCCATTGTGAGTGCCCTATCTCAAGAAGTTATGCTACGTTCTGGTTGAAACTTGGATATATGTGAATCCATATGTAAACAGGCTTTGGTTCAATTTTGACGCCAATCGCGCCAAGAGGTGTTGATTTTTTTTTTTTTTTTTTTTTTTTTTTTTGCGAATAAAAAATAGCTTTATTAATGCAACAATAAGAAAGATAAATCGTAATAGATTGTCGTCTGCGTATTTCTCGTGATTTTAATTGAATGGAAATGATCGGAAATATTATCCCGATTTAAAATTTTTAACTGTTGCCATCTTATGTTTGTTAACTAATAAAATATTTGTAATTAATTCAAGCAAGGCTTTTAAATTAACTTTCAATTTTCGCTCTTTGCTTTGCTTTTGCAATAATTCAGACATTGGGATGGTCGTCAAATTCTTGCATGTGTAATTTTGTTTTTGTTGGGAATATTGCTTCCTCGTCAAGCATGGGGAGGGATCAGAAAAAAAAAAGAAAAATATAGAAGAAAGTTTCGTGATGGCCACAACATACTAGTTAAACTTGTAATTCAATATTGGTTTTTACGGGTAGTTGAATATTATCATTTCAAGAATCACCGGAATATAGAAATTTCTGTTGCTAGAGCTAAATTAAACGTACATTTCTTTCATTATTTCTTTATTATTATTTTTTAAATTTTCCAGTAAATTTTGGAGCACTGATTCTTTTTTTTACATGTTATTGAAATCGAAGGAACCAAAACAGAATGTTAAGTATTTTATTATTTATTGTACGTCTTTTTGTAAAAATTAAAGGAACAAAATTTAAAGCCAACTTCATAATGAGAGCAACAATGAAGATTAGAGTTTAAAGTACGATGTATTACAGCGTATGAAACTTTCTTCGCATATTCAGACTTGTGTGACACTTAGCAAACAAAATTATAGATTATTTTAATTGTAATGTAAATAAAAAGCAGCTATTTTGCAAATGTGAGCATATTTAAATTTACAGTTAAAAGAGGTGCGGTCTTCTGGCAAGCATTTTGAAGAATGGTAGCATTGTTTACAACAAGGACGGCGAGCCAAATGTGAACTTACAATTTCTCAATGATTAAAACTGGCACTACCAGATTTAATCAGTTTCTTGACATGTTTGTCAATTTATGCTTTTGTTAAAAACTTTCAACTCTTCTGACAGATTTTCACTTTTTACTGAATTGACTTTAACTAAGCCATCTTGATTTTGGGAATATAGAATTGTTTCTTCCAGGTTTCAGGTAAACTCTAAAAAACTTAAAGATAAATTGTCTAAATCCTATCAAAAGAAGTAGCACTTAAAAAAAAGTCACTGTTGGATCGATAGCTGTTCAAAACGCCGGGGGGGGGGGGGGTCCCCATTTTGAAAGACATTGAATATAAACAAAACATCTTAAATTATGCTTAAATATTAAGACAGATGTAAGATAGGATGCTCTTACGGTATTATTTTATTTCAACTCAAATGATTCTTTTATGCGATTCCTTAGTACTTAGAAAAAAAAGCTCAAAAAATTTAAATTTAAACAATATAATAACACAATTGTGGAATAAAATATATGAAAAAAAATTATTTTAAAAAATAATAAGTGAAATATTTCATATTAAATACAGAGTTCTAAATAATTATTTTACGTCACACATTTTTTTATATTCAGATTTCTAATAATGTGCAGGTGTCAAAGAAAAAGAGGATGAAGCTGGTATCAGTTGAATATAGTTCGAGCTGTTAACAAGTGTTAGAAAAGAATATGGGTTACAAAAGAAAAAAAAATGAAAGAAAGAAAAAAACATCCACGGTTTTCAGTGCTACTATAGCAACTCGGGGAGGGGGGGGGGGGACTAAAAGAGGCTAGATACAGTATTCATTGTTTTAAATGAATACCCCAATATTTCCCAATTGGTTGTCCTAAACGTCGAACTTGGTCCATTTTCTAAAAAAAAAATAATTCTCTACCTCATCCTAATTGTTTTGAAGTAAACATATTGCAATCCGATAATCTGGAGCTAATTATACGAAGAAACAAGTTTCAAGTTTTATCATCCTTAAAACATTTTTATTTATTTCTTTAGGCCAAGATGTTATTTTTTCCATTTTGGACAACTTTCCGCTGTTTTTTTTTTTTTTTTTTTCTTTTTTTGGAATTCCTAACTTATAGAAGGAGTTATTCTCCCGATCACTTCAGTTATCCGATCGGAAAAAATAAATATTATTCTTAACAACCGTCTCATATGTATTACAAAATCCTTCAAAAATACCAAAAGTTACAAGGATTTTTTTTTAATTTTATTTCAGAAACCAGTATAAGTGCATTTCTTGACATGGAAGGTAAAATGTAAGATATTTTCTTTCTTTTTTCTTTTTTGAGTTCTTATGTAAAGTATTCAGATTAGGTCTACTTTCAATTAGAAATAATAACGACCGTTTCAATTGCGTAGTTTGCAAATTGCTGCATAGCAGTTTTTTTCTCTTTAAAACAACATATTTAGCGCTTAACTGGTTCCTGAAATAAACGCTTCAATTGCAATTTAGGTATATGTTAAGCGGTTTCAAAATAAAAGCAACTCCCAAGGCAACCTTAATTTCAGATCATTTAGAGTCATAATTTTAATCATTTTAGGGCGTATTTTTATACCAACGTAATTGATTTTTCCATGAATGTTTTTTGCTGTTCATGAGTTTTATGAGATTCTAACAATTTTTATTTTGACAGATGCTTTCATGATATAAGGCCTAATAATGGCATCTAAGTCGGAAAAGATGTCACAAAGAAGAATCAAGTAAAAATGTTGACCTTGACAAAATTAGCACTCGGTTTTAAATGAATTTCTGCAATTTCACTGTAAAAACTACTAATCGATATTTATAGGTGATGTTTACGATATAAAATAATTTGGCAATTTTTAATGGTGTGAATGTTTTATTTTTCCTCATGAAAACAGTACAACAATATAAAGTTATATAATTTTTGGAGTAGTACAACCAATTAATACTAGTACTCATAAACCTGACATTTTATTATACCGAGTGAAAAATTGTTTGTTTAGTAGCTCTGGAATTTTGAACCGTCACATATTTATTGTTTTCATGTATGTATATTTTAAAAGGATAATATGATAAAGTATTATCTAATCTATAATAATCAGTTTACAATAAAAACCATTCTGTGCAGTCTAAATGCTGTTTACTGCACATATGGTGTGAAATAAAGTTAGTTTGTTACTAGTATTTCTCAAATAAAGTAGGTTCAAATGCAACTTACAACATTAAAAAAGAAGAAAACCATGAAAATATTTTGTTTTACCAGAAAAGAAAAATAAATGCACAGAATTGCATGTATAAAGTAAAATCAACTTAAAGGTTTAATGGATTGCATACTGCAAAACATTTCCCACGTTATGCTGCACATTTTAGCAACTCACTAACGCTGGAAGTGAAAAAAGTACTTTTAGTGAAGATACGGTGTAGTATTTTCAGTTATATATAAAAAACTTTCTCATTTTTACTACCTTCATGGATCAAAAAGTTTTGTTTTATGAAAAGGCTATAACTGTTCTTAAAATAAAGCTTCAGACCATATTTTGCAATTTCCGTCTTTTTGTAAATTTTTAAGTCTGCAATAGAGCTAAATGTTTTTTTGTAGAAATGAAAATGCGCCACTTTTTTTCTTTAACAGGTGTTTATAAAATATAGAGAGGGGGGGGGGCATTGATTTATTTTGTGCACAAGGAAATTAATATCAATAAAATATATATTTAGCAGCAGTTAACTATTTTTGTGTAAAAGGCTTTTATATTTCTTTACTTGTCGCTTTTCATAGCCTAAAACATTATTTTTGTTGTTGAAAAACTTTAGAAAAGGAACCGATTTCGTATGTAGGCTGATTTCTACAACGTACATACGGAATCAATTGCTTTACTTTTCTATATTGTTCTTCAGCTGTAAAAGCAGTGATTTCGGCTATGAAAAGAGACGATAAAGTGAAAAAACCCCTTTTGCATAAAAATTGATAACTTTATTTTATGGTTTACTGCAGTTAATTTTACTGTACAAATCATTTATAAAACCGTATACTACTGCTGCTTTTATAGCACAATTCAGCTGATTCCGCAGCATAATACTGCTAACTTTACAGTTTGATACTGTTAATTTTGCAGGGCAATTCCGTTAAAAAACAGTATATTACTGTTAATTTTACATATTATCTCGGTTAAATTTACAGGTCAAGTCATTCCTAAAACAGTATATTACTGCTAATTTTACAGTTTGATACTGTAAGTTTTACAGGGCAGGTCCATTAAAAAACAGTATATTACTGCTAATTTTACAATTATTCATAGTTAATTTCACAGGGCAATTCCATCAAAAGACAGTATATTACTGCTAATTTTACAGTTTATTGCTGTAAATTTCACAGTAAATGTCTGTTATAAAACAGTATATTACTGCAAATTTTACAGTTTAGAATTGTAATTTTTACAGTTTTTCTTTGGAATGTGAGCTGCCAGTATTATACTGTAAAAACAACAGCTTTTTTTGCAGTGTAGTGTACTTCCATAAATTTGGTTATCTATACAGCTGTTTTCTTGAGAGAAAAAAATGTGATTTTGCACAAAAAAACACGGTTTTAATGTAAAATCTGCTTTGAGTTAAGCCTTGAATTAATGCAGACGATTCATAACCACGACGACGAAAATCATTCTCTGTAAATAAATATCCAAATCAACGAGCTGGACTTATTCTCGTCGTCATGGCAATCGGAAAAATCAGACCAACGTCAACTACGGTCAGGGGAGGATAATAAGCAATTCGCGATTGCTTATTATGTACAGTTTTTAAAACATGGAAAGTTTTCTAAAGCGTACTTATGATTTTAATCCAAGCGAAATATTCACAATAGTTGGGGAATGTAGAGCAGGGTGAAATAGTTAAGATAACAAACTTCCACTAACCTACTTTCCACTTTGTCCCATCCATTTTTCTCTGCATGCACTTCACTAACTGTGCAAAAAATTTAAAATACATATAAATTAATATTAATCATATAAATATTGTACTGAATATTAGTAGGTCTCGATTAATAACAAGAACTTTATCATTTAATAGTAGTAAAAATAAATTTTACTTACAACAAAATATTACAATATGAGTATCCATTTTTGAAAATTGCCTGTATTACCATATTCTTTGATTTTCAGAGGTACTTCTTCCTTGACTGGAATAGACTACATGTGTTACTACATAGTTCAAATATTACTATATAGGTGGCGCTAAAAGCAGAGTAAATATTTTGTCGTTTCACTTTGCCCCATTATTTCACTTTGCCTCCCGTTCCCCTACTTCCCTTTAGAACTTGATTTATCGCGTTAGATCAACGGCTAAATTAATTGAGCCCTTTTTTTTAACCAGCATCTCAACACATTGAACGCAGAAATAAATCACAAAGCAACGATACGTGGCTTACAAATGACACTCTCGGCCGACTACCATACATCAAACGGCTATGACATGCATCTCAGCCCCCATAACTCGCTATTACTTTCGCATTGATGGGGATGATGCATTTCCACATTTTTCAGGCGGATCATTCATCTTCTAGAGATTTCGGCAAAAAAAGAGAAGCTAATTAACTTTCATTTCCAAGCTCTCTCATCTTCTCAGTCCTCAGCGGTTGAAAAGAAGGACTAATGCACTTCCAACTTGTGATTTACACATGGAAAAAGTTTTTCTCCATATTTTTGCTTTTATGAGGGAGAGATTTTTTTTTACAAAAATTGAGCTTTTATCATAAAATCTGTACCTCAAAGCTAGACTAAAGTAATTCACATTATCGCTCCTTTAAAGGACAGAGGGAAAACTTTTGTCTGGTGCACACAAAGAATGAAACTTGCTCTCTTTTAACACTGGTAAATAATTACAAAATATTCTTTGTTTGGAATTACGTTCATTTGGCTTGATGCGGAATAGGATTCTACATATAAAAATACTAATGAACTGAATATCGCCGTTATGGGACTTGCGCTAGTCTGTCTTTGAGGTACAGAAATTACCATGCAACTAAGGTGAGACATAGGTTTGCCATTTTTCTTCGAAATGGAAATAAAAGTACCGATGTCAACAGGAACAGTGAAAGTAAATAACAAAATATGATTCAAAAAGTAGAAAATAAAACTGAAAGGCTTTTAGTTACGCGGTTTATGGAATACTATTCTATACTTATACACGTTTCAAGTGAATAGACTTAGAGAAAACATTTTGATGAAAACTACAGTGAAATCCCGTTGCAACGAATACCAATACAACGAAATATGCTTTTCAACGAAATAAATTTGTAGTTCCGATTGAATTTCCATTACGTGATATGAATTCTATTACAGCGAAATTCCCCCCTTACAACGAACAACTTTTACGGTCCTTCAAAGTTCGTTGTAACAGGACATTGTATTAGTTTATTTTCGTAACAGACTAAAATATTACACAAACTCTCATAAAAGGCTTCAATTACGCCGAAATCTGACTGAGACGGGGCCTCCGAAAGCCAAGTCGGGCCCCTTGTCAATTTGATCATCGCCCCCCCCCCCCCATAAAACTTGTCAAATTTAAACTACTCCGTTTCCGAGCCGAGTCCCCTCAAGGAACGAGTCCCTAGTTTCCGAATAGGCTGACTAGCCTCTCGTTTGCCCCATTCAGAGACCTCTCAAGATGGAATATTTTTCAGAAAATAAAAAAGTTTGAGCTCTGAAAAAAAAACCGCTTAGTTGTATTTAATAGCTGATTAGTTACTTGAGAATGTTGGTTAAAAACCTGCTTCTTCAAATACAAACATGCGCGCACTATCACAACTAAAAACGTTGAAAGCTTTTTAACTATTACAAATTTTATGTATTCCTTTGCATAAACTCAAAACATGGTTTCATTTCTATCAGAAATTAATGCTACCTATTAAAAGTTGAAAAAAAAATGAGTAGAAAAGGTCACATTGGTTTGGAATCGCACTGTATTAAATTTTACCTCTCAGTACCGTGATTTATAGTGTGCATGGATAAGTAAATGTTTTAAAGTTGAAGTTTCAACTAACTCAGACAGTGGCATTGAAGAAATAAAAAATATGAAGATGCTTTATTTTAGTTTGGAAACAACTGTTTATTGTATTTATTTGGCAATTGATTGTAGATCATTTAAACTCCAATATAATGGTATATTCAGAAGATTTAGAGCATTTGCCCCACATAAAAATTATTTCTTTATAATTTTCTTTTTTATGGGACTGGTAATTTTATGCGGTGTTACTTTTATGTGGAAAAAAGCTTAAAAAGTATTTCTTTCTTCTCGTTACCATACTTCGCATAAATCAAAACCTTCTCAAAAACATGCTATCACTTTAAAAGTTCGTCGTTGATAATCGATATCCATTTCGCAAGAAAAAAGTTTGGAGAATTTTGAACGAACAGATTTCCGAAAAAGCAATTCATATCTCAGTCACTGGAAATAATTCACAAAAACTGCCCGTGTTTATCCAAGAGGCAATCATGATTTGAAAATTTTTCTGCGTAATTGAATAACTAAACTGAAATCTAGAGCTATTGCAATTTTTAAAAGTTCGATTTATTTCTAAGCATGCCAGAGTGAGGAATTTCAAGAGACTTGTTTCAACAAAAATAAACGTATAATATCGAAAATCGGTAAGAAAAAGAAAAAAAGAAAAAAAAAAAAACGAGCGACACAAATAGAATATCAGGTTTTACATCGCATGAATAGAAGTTAAATAAACCATAAACGTTTCATTTTATTTCTCAAATATGTAAATATATTTGAAATTGTTACTTCTCGTCTGCTGGCAGTATTAATATATGGTGCTTTAATAAAATGCTTTCAACCGTTTCAAATCCGTCGGGGAAGGTAAAATGAAAGGAAATATTTTTCTTTCATCAAATGTTCGCTACAGAAATGTTAACGTTTATCTTATTTGGATTAAAAACTTAAATACAGAGTAAGAAGTTGTTTTTTAATCGCACATTAACCATAATAATTATTAAGCAATTGTGTAAATATTTTCCCATAGCTTATGTGTTTCACATAAGCTATGGGAAAATATTGTATGATAAGCTATGGGAAAATTTGGGACACTATAAGGGCTAACGACACCTTGATATTTGTGTAGTAACCTGATCTGTAGTCCGGTGAATCAAGGATTCGAAGCTTATCGGATCGAAGGTCCTCCGTGTACGTTAATAGTAACTATACTCGACTGCAAGCTTACTTAATAATGGAGAAATAAGCTGAGGCCAAGCGTAGGAAATAGTCCCTAGTGTCTTGTCCAATATTCGGGTGAAATTACGCCCTTCACTTTAGAAATCGGATTAGTTAGCTAAGCCCCCGCATGCGTAACCCCCCCCCCTTTTTTTGTCATAATTTCTGTCAAACGTTAAATATTTTCAATTTTAAAAGCGATGCACCGCGGAGCATTTCATTCATTTGAATCAAACGCGCCACTCAAAAGCAGCTCATAGGCAGGTGGTGATCTCCTCTTATTCGTGAAGTAGGTAGGGTTAGGTATCCAGTCCGTTATATCTATTAACTAAATTTTCCTTTCCGCACTTCGTGACGTCATTCTCAACTTAAGTTGCGAGCAAGTATAGAACACGTCAAATCTGTAGTGGCTACAATGTCTTCCAAGTTCCTATTCTAAAACAATTGCTCTGAGGGTACCGGATTATTTGCTGTTTGTTACCTGGTTAGGTTAAAAAAAAGAGCTATCTTCGAGACCCATCCATCTTGTTAACTCACCGTGTAGACAAGGATACAGCGGTCCCTGGTGTGGTGATGCTTTGATACGAGGTGTGATCAAAAAGTACGGGGAATGAATTTTTATAGCAGCAACTGCTGAAGCCACATCCATACGCTGTGACTTGTCCAGTAGCATGATCATCTGAGACAAGCAGGGACAAGTTGTAACTGGTTCGAACTAGTCAGTCAGCTGCCAGAGCCGCTAGACTGAGGTTGAGTTTATCACGTCTGTCGCGCAACATGGATTTCGAACAACGCATTAACATTAAGTTTTGTTTTAAGTTACAAGAGAGCTCACGAAATGTTAAAATTGGTTAACGGCGATAATGTGATAACTCTAAAGACTGTGTACAAATGAAAGACATATTTAAAATCGAAACTAAGACTGCTGAAGACGAGCAGCGTGTGAGACAGCCAGTAACCTCAAAAACAGAAGAAAATGTGCAAAAAGTGGAAACAATGATTCGTTCAAACTGACGAATGACCATTTAAAGGCTATCGGAAGACCTTAACTAGAGCCGCTATATGGATGGCCGACGCATCAGCTTAAGTTTAGCCATTTTGGATCGGATTTTTCATTGTTGCACTGCTAGGATGATTACCACAGCAAAGTTTAGTGTTTCGACAAATCAGCCGTAAAAACTGTCTAACCACGGATTGTATGGAAAGGCAAACATTCGGTTTACATGCGGAAATGGAAGCATCCATTAGTTTTCAGGGATGTCAGATTTTGCAGATATATGTTAGCCTCTACATTAAACAGAGTCTCATTCAAATGAGCGGAATACGCGCATAAAATTTTTATTTTTCCTCTCATTTAGATGGAGTCGCCTTAAGTGGATGTTTGCCAATTCCATACAATCCGTGGTCAAACAGTAGTATTTTATTTAATAAACAATTCACGTGTGTGTGCAGCTAATAATCGTTCGCAGTGAACAATCACCAAACGCAATAACTCACCAGAAAAGACAACCACACAAACACGCGCTCCGATCCAAAATGGCTGATCTTAAGCTGATGTGCCGGCTCGTATATATAGGGGCCTTAACCTTAACATCTCGTACGGTTCCGTTCACAGCATTTTAATTGATGAATTGCAAATGAGACGAGTTAGGGCAAAATTTGTTCCCAGACTTTTGACTGATGAACCGAAGGAAAATCGTGTTTCACGAGTTTTTGGAGAGGAAGAAGTATTCCTGTCTGTCCACATCGGTCGTACTCGCCGTATTCAGCACCGTGAGACTTCTGGCTCTTCTCAAAAATTAAAACTGTGCTTAAAGGAAAACGTTTTGTTACCAGTGTTGACATTGAGAGGGCAACGACAGAGCAGCTAAAAGCCCTGCCGAAAGACGCCTTCCAGAAAGGCTTCCAGTCATGGAGTCAATGTTTGGATAAGTGCATTGCTCGCCAAGAACACTACTTGGAAGGAGATTAAATCAAATTTTATGTAACCTTATTACTTTTTTTAATAGAAAATTATTCACCGTATTTTTTGTCACACCTCGTGTACTGCCGTGCTAAGCGCAAAAGCCGTATCTGTAATTTTTATCAAAATTGAGTTACAGTCACCAGGTGATTCTTTTCCACGTATTTTACCTAAATACAATGTTATATGATCATCTGTGAATGGGAAATATTTTTTTAAAAAATCTGAAAATATTGCATTTGAATCAAATACATGGAGGCGCAAAACTTGAAACGGCAATTCCTCATTTTAAAGTAAGATGCAGATACGACTATTGCGCTTAGCCTGGCAGAATAATACTCGAAAGCAAGGTTACTTTCCCGCCCAAAATTGTTATGTTACAACAGCCGCATAACTCTTAGACCTCCTACACATAAGACGGTTAGTTTGATTCAACTTTTTTTGAAAAAGTTGGCTGTTTCGTCTTTTGTTGTGTTCAGACAAGACAACTTGTGACAATGTTGCCTCTTTTATGGCCTCATATCATCAAATAATTATTTATACTCTCATAAAACTTGTTAAGAAAAAAAAAACATTTATTCCGCCAAAATGTCGCTAAACTCGTAAATATGGCACACGGCTTACCATTTTTCTTTACCTTTTATCGAATGGACTTGTTTTCTCAAATGACTGACCACCCGAAAGAGGAACATGCCTCACTTTCACGATCAGACAATATCCAAAAAAACAAACAGATGGGAACAAAGCCCCTATTTATTAACTTTCTGTTTGAAATTTCAAATCAAAGGTTTCAATTTGAAGGCAGCAACTGTATGTTTTATCGCCAAATCATTTCAATATCATCATCTCCAGAAAATTAACTAAAATCAACGACTTACACACCATCTACATCACAGATTGTCATTGTCCCTAAATGAATGGGTTGTTGTTACATTGCATGAAGATATAAGAGCGTTTTCCAAGGTATGCATATCAACAGAAATTCAAAACTGAATTAAAATTATTCCCTGTCAGGCACTGTTAACACAGTGTAAAATTTCCACTAAATTTAGACACACGGCAGTTTATCAGCCAAATTTGGAAATGAAGCGACGCATCTGCCAGTGTTTACACGAACCATTTCAAGCTACTTTTGACTCCTTCATTTCTCAAAAACTATCAGATCTACGTGCTTTAATTTTGTATGTCTAATAGAGCTGCCTAGCAGACCTATAATCCAAAATTTCTCTCTCTTACAGTAATGGAGTTATTAAGATCTGAAAAGTATCTTTTTTTACACTGACTGACTCACTCATTCATTAAAATGTTTACGAACTTCCAACTATCTCACATACTTGAAATTTGGCATAAAAATAGATTTTCCTGCATATATAAAGGAAAAATCTAAAAAGTCAAAAAACTAAGTAGAATTACGGTAAATATTTCATTCTGGCAATCCGCTGCCATCTTGGCGACGGAGCAATTTTGGTGACCTTAAAACAAAGTTGATTCGCTATCCGTTTGACCCATTGACGCTATAAAAAATTGTAATGGAGTCGTTTCAAAAATTTTGAAAGTACTTTTTTCTAAAAGAGCATGCTTAAAAACACAGGATCTGACCATTTTTTAAATAACTTCTTTAAGCTTAATATTTTTAAAAATTACTTAAATCGGTGCTCTTTCATCGTTTAACGCTTCTGCCGATGAAATCTTAAATGATGGAATGCCATTCAGTGTTGCGATTCACTGTCCAAAATATTTAATTCGCATCTTTACTCACGTGTATTGGTAACGATATGGTTGGTAGCAAGCGTAGAGCGCAATTTTAATTCGCTGCTTGATTATCATAACGTGGAAACGTAGTAGAAAGATGCGCCAAATTGCATCATTTGTGACTTCATAAAGACCACGCCTTGTTTCGAAAAATCCGACATTTTAAAATATTGCTTAGTAAAAAAACTGTTGGGAAAATGAAAATATTTTCTGGGTCCATATTATTTTATTTATTTATTTATTTATTTATTTATTTTTTATTTATTTTTTTTTATTTTTTTTTTTTTGCTTATTCTATCCATTTCAGTGACTAAAGGTCGTACTTTTGACTGAAGGAAACAAACCCATTCTTATTATTATTATTATTATTTTTTGAAATATCTGGCGTAATTTTCAGCTACTTCACCCCACTATGTTGCCTGTACCAACAAAAGCTACCAATAGTTGGAGCGTACAGACTCATGTTCCTGAGTATCACGTGATTGAATCGAAGCCTATTGGCGGGCGCCTACAAGACGCAGCCAGCTATTAAAATAGAAGCGTCGTTGATACAAAGTTATGCGATTAAAGTTTGTTTTCGTCTGCAAAAATCAGCATCGTAGATCTTTGAAAATGATACGTAAAGCTTTTATCGAGGAAGCAATGTTTAGAGTCAGTACGTTTTACTGGCATAAAGCTTTCAAAGAAGGCAAGCGAAATATGGAAGATATTGAACGTGAGGGACGACTTTCAACGTCCATCACACAGACTATGATTAACACTGCTGCTATTATCATCAAGGGGAATCGCAGAATTATTTTCTATCAGTGATTTTTTGCTGTTTCCTCAACTTAAGAAACCATTACGAGGCATACATTTTGAAAGCAACTAAGAATGTCTAAACTATGTGGAGGCTGTTTCGGAAAAGCTCTCACAAACTTAAAGTTCACAAGTTTTTAAGAATTAGACAGAACGTTGGAATAAATGCATTTAGTCCCGCAGAAATAATTCTTAACAAAACCATGTAAATTATGACGATTAAAATTGTTCTGCATTTTTTATTAATTTAGTCTTATTATTGAACAGCCCTTGTAATTTCTTTACTCTATGATAAGTAGAGATCTTGACACTAACATCCGATAAAAAAAATATTATAGGTGAACTAATAAAGAGTTATAAATAAAATATTTGAACAAGAAGTTCCGTCTAGAACTAGACGAGCCTACTTTCCCGTATACCCATACTACTTTCTAGTACCTGATCAATATTCTCAAAAATAGCTAAAATCGCAATTTTTTTCAAACATATATTTTTTAATATTTTAAGCTGATTTCTAGGAATAAAATATTCCTTACTTTTCTTCAAAAAAACGAACAAATAAAATAGCAGCACCTTTTAAACAAAGCAGCTAATACACTTCTTTCCATTAAAAATTTTTTTAACAGCTTTCAAAACGAAAAAATAATAATAAGTTCATTAAAATAAATACATCATATAAAAAAAATCGTTTCTTTTTCCCCTGTTGCCAAAAATAATTTTTTAAACGAATTTACCAAAATAAAAAAAAAACAATAAAATGTAAACTTAAAGAAATAATTTTCATTGTCAAAAAAAAAAATCGTCTGCGCATATTTTTCTAGTTTATTCACCGAAAACTAAATACCTAAATTAAAACTTTAGCGTGAAAATAAAAACAAATCATATCAACAATAATTATTTCACAGTTAAAACCACAGCAGCGGAGTGGGAGTCGGAGTCAATCTCATTTTGGGATAAAAGAGTCGGAGTCGAATATCCAAGAATCGGAGTCAGTCATTTGTCCTCCGTGTATAAATGTTTGCCAAAGCTACGAAGTCAGAGTCGAAGTCGGGGAGTCGGAGTCCGATTAATTGTCGGGAACAGGAGTCAGAGTCGGTGTCAGGTCCCCCTAAATTCTCGGAGTCGGAGTCGGGAGTAGGTCGTCAAGAGCTATTTCCAACAAAGTTTGTTTGAAGTAAATCCGCCTTCAAGTACGGAATCTACATTGACTTTCAGTTTCCCCGTAGGCGCTAATGTTAAGGGATTTGAACTGTTCAAAATTGAACGGAAAATTGTTCAAATCAAAAAGATATCTTATATAAAAGTTTTTTTTATCAAAAGCTTTTTCCTACAAAGTTTGTTTGAAGCAAATTCGCCTCAACGTTCGGAATTGCTTTGAATTTCCCCGTAGGCGCTAATGTTAAGTTTTTTTGAACTGTTCAAAATGGAACAAAAAATAGTTCAAATCAAAAAGTCAAACATGGGAATGAGGTGTCCTCGCCGAGATCTTTCGAACAAAAAAAAGTTTGTTCGAATCGGACTATTCATTCAAAAGTTATTAGGGGGGGACAGACAGACAGACCGACAGACAGACAGACAGACCGACAGACAGACAGACCGACAGACAGACAGACCGACAGACAGACCGACAGACAGACAGACCGACAGACATTTTTCCCCATGTCAATACCCTACTTTCCAATTTTTAATTTTTCAATATTTATTTAATTATTTTATTTATTTTTGACTTTTTTTTGTTTTTCACGATATTTTTAAGATGCATTAAGCCTTCTTTCATGCTTTTTTCTTCTTTTTCTGACTTTTACTGGGAAAGTAGGCTAAAAAGTGGAATACGAGCTAATAAACTTAGCCTAATAAACTAGTCTAGATCAATAAAACATTTCATTCACGTTAAGACATTTTCCAAAAACTATCAATAATCCAATATCTTCTTAAAACTCCATTCACTGTACCAGGTATGTCGCATTTCATGAAATTTTTAACTGAGTTGGGCAAGTGCCGCGTGACAGAATTTAACCTTTCAAACGATCTATAATATTGACTGTGCTCAAAGCAGCAAAAATTAAATTAAACCCTGTGTGAATTTGGCGTTTGACGTCATTGACGAGACATGAATGTCTCGTCAATGTAATTTTGTCTTATTAAATGCCAAGTTAAAGAACTTGCGAAAATGTTTGCTGAACGTTTTATTTACTTGAATGATAAAGAAAGAAATGTTTGTAAGGTAAAAAATACAATGTCTGCTGGAAAGAAGTCAGTTTCCTTGAAGCTTTCCGCTGATTTGAGATCAAGTTGAACATAGAAACGTAATCACATAAAAGCCACTTCTATAAGGTTTTATACTTAGCCACTTTCTATAAGATTTTATACTGATCCATATAAAATCTTATAGAAAGTTATGTGTGTTCTCGGTATCCAAAATGTGTGGAGAAAATATCGTTTTTGTAAAAAAAATTGAATTTTGGACAACAAGTTTTAAAATGTACTGAACCCATATTGGGCAGTTTTGAAAACGTCTGTCGGTATGGAGAGAATTCTTTTTTGTAAACGTGCTAACTCTAAAAAAAAGGCAAAGAATTAAACGAAATTCGTTGCAAAATTAGACTCCAATGCGACTAGGTGTTAGTTAGATTTTGGCTTCAATGGGGTCACAATTGAACTCTCTTCGTGATAAAAGTACATGTAATATCTCGTGAAATAATGGAAGGACTGAAATAAAAGTTAATATACAGATGAGAACCACAATACAAGGTGGTGCTATTTCGTTTTTAACACGAATCGCTTATGTGGGAGACGCAACCTAGAGTTCCTCTCGGTAAGTAACACTTATAGCTCAAGATGATGTAATGCAAGGATTTCAACCATAAGTGCCATAAATGTCGGCTTCAAGTTGCAACTGCTGATTCGTTTTTGAAGAGCAACCTTCTATAGAGGGTGGTGCGGAAAAGCGCTGTTTCAATTAAACCCCACTGCTATGACTGGAGAATCAATAAGAGGATTTAAACAAGTTCGAGATTTTTTCTAGTTTTTTTAAAGTAGGAAGAGGAAATATCTCCGAACTATAGACAACAAGATCTTAACAGAGTCCCTAAAGATAAAACTCAAATCAACAAATTAAGGTGTGGATATGTAAAGATGAGGCAAACCTAACCTGGCAG
Source organism: Uloborus diversus (assembly GCF_026930045.1). NCBI lineage: Eukaryota > Metazoa > Arthropoda > Arachnida > Araneae > Uloboridae > Uloborus > Uloborus diversus. The sequence goes on along the minus strand of NC_072732.1, from coordinate 109,420,676 downwards.
CATTACGAAGGTTAAGCAGAAACTAATTACAACATTACGACGCTGCGAGATTAGATTTTCCCCGACTATAATTCTCTAAAGGCTAAAAAGTCGCCCGTCAAGGTATGACGGGTGAAAATTGCTTCTCTTCTTCTACATTTTAACGAAGCCATTGCCTGTTTGGTGATATTTTGATGGTTGAAATTGTAACCCTAACTTCAGTGGATAAACTTTCAGCTCCAGTAGATAGCGTTCATAGTTGACCGCTTTTTCATTTCTTCCTTATCCTGAAATGACAGTTTTACCAGTAGATTAGTTAAGTTACCGGATTGAAATCAGCCTAGTCACAATAAAGCCTTTCCCTGCACGTTAAATATTACCGAAACACATTATCAAATTATCATGCCGTAGCGTGAGTTTCATTGTTGAAACACGCGGTTTACTTGACAATCGGCTATTATTTATATGGGGACTAGAAAGTCGTCCGTCAAGATATGACGGGTGAAAATTGCTTCTTCAGCTCTACATTTGAACGAAGCAATTGCCTGTTTAGTGATATTTTGATAGTTAAAATTTTAACCTTAATACCAGTGGATTAATCCTAAACTCCAGTAGATAGCGTTATTGTTTTCGTTTCTTCATTCCCCTGAAATCACACAGTCTTAACAGCAAAACTGCTAAGTTATCGATTCGAGTTCAGCCTTGTCACAATAAATCCTTTCCCTGCATGTGAAACATTACCAAAACATATTATCAAATTATCATGCCGTGGCGCAAGTTTATTGTTGAAGCACGCGGGTTACTCGAACATCGGCTATTATTTATATGAGGATGCCTTTTGGATAATTGTTCAAAGGTATTGGCATTTTTTTCTACAGAAAATGCCAAATATAGCAATGATCACCTACAAATGGTTACAACTAAGGCCCCTATATATACGAGCCGACGCATCAGCTTAAGATTTGCCTTTTTTGATCGGAGCGTGTGTTAGAGTGGTTGTCTTCGTGGCGAGTTATCGCGTTTGGTGATTGCTCACTGTGAGTAATTATTAGCGCTACGTGAATTGTTTATTAAATTAAATATCATTTTCGCAAATTTGGCGAAATCCGAAACTTTGTTGTAGTAACCCTGACAGTACAACAATGAAAAATCCGATCCAAAATGGTTAAACTTAAGTTGATGCGTCGGCCTATCTATATAACGGCTCTAGTTACAATGGAGGAGAGTATTAACATCAAATATCTATGACTCGTGAAAATAAATAAAAATGCAAAAGCCTCATGTAAATTTCATCATTTACATACATAGGATTATCGGAGCTCGAATGAGTACCAACATTTTTTAATGCATTGTTCCAATCGGAATTTTTCAATGTGTTCATCCTGTCTTTAAAAGTTGGAATAAAATTTTGAATACAGAGGTTGAATATATAAAATATCGTTTGACATATCCCATTGACATGGGTAACATTTATGCGTAGAGGAAGTGGGGGGCTCCATGTTTTTCTGCAAAAGTAAAGAAAGCTGTTGTAGGGAAATTGACCACCAAATCAAGCTGCGCAGGTTATTCAAGTTCTACAATGCCATGCTCCAACAGTTTGTGTTTACTTCCTTTTACGAAGTAAAGGATGCATTGTATTCACGAAAAAATTTTGACCCAAACATAGGCCTTAATTTCCATTTTGCTCACTCCCGAATGAATGTTGTTTTTTTCCCAACCGATCACACGTGGATATATGTCTACGAACGTATCGACACCCGAAATATCCATTTTGACGATCCCCGAATTAATTACAACGAGTTTTCTCGTGACGTCTGTATGTACGTATGTGGTGCGTGCGTATGTATGTGCGTACGTATGCATGTGCGTATGTATCTCGCATAACTCAAAAATGGTATGTCCTAGAAAGTTGAAATTTGGTACG